>NW_010410132.1:97199-97673 GCF_000710305.1 Buceros rhinoceros silvestris | reverse complement strand
TGCTCCAGGTCCAGGGTCCAAGTTCAGCATGAAACCTCCTGCGTCAGAGGATGTTTCTACAGACGGGAGCATTTTTGCGGCGTTTGGGAAGGAAGCACCGACGCAGCACCGGTTCCCTTCACACAAGGATTTCCCTCCACTGCACCAAGGCAGTGTTTCCCCGCTGGGTCTGTGACCATGCAGGAGCAAGACAAATGAGCTACCATCTGCTGCTGCCTGTCATGACGCCCCTCAAAGCATAATATATAATTTATATATAGGGCCAAGATGTTAAATATTGGCTCAGAATCCCTCCAGGATTCTGGTTCCATCAACCCAGCTCGGGGGGTGACAAGCGTGCGGGACCGTGCCACGCTGGCATGGGCAAGGCTCACCGGTGTGGCTCCTTCCACACAGCCTCCCCCCAGCTTGCTGCGCTGTGGATAAGCGGAAAAGCCAACGCCTGCTTCCTACCTGGCTGCTGAAACATCAGCA
>NW_010410132.1:96679-97010 GCF_000710305.1 Buceros rhinoceros silvestris | reverse complement strand
CGAGCTGTGGCTGCGGCTGGGCATGCTGTTGCTGCCCCCGGGGTTGGCAAACCAGAGGTTCTGCAGGAAGGAAACGAGAAAAGGGGTGGGGGATGTACACCGAAGGCTTCTGTGGCATGTACTGGGAACACCTGGGCTCATCTCGCCCCACTCCGCCTCCTGGTACACCCCACTCCCATGGGTCCCTCTTTCACATCCCACCATGTGGAGAGTGCAACCCAAACGCCCGTGAACTGCCTTCGCCTGCTTGAAAAGGGGGGAAAAAAAGGGAGATCCAGACAGGTTAGAGGAGGAAAAGCAAAGGAAGCTTATGGGGAAGGGATGGAAAGGC
>NW_010410132.1:95560-95876 GCF_000710305.1 Buceros rhinoceros silvestris | reverse complement strand
TGGTCTCCCAACCTGCTCGTGCAGCGGGATGGAGAAGGTTTGGACACACCACAGCAGCATCCTTTCTCCTGCCCCATTGCCAGTCACCCTCCCTCCCTTCTGCAGTTCTCAGATTCACATTGTTTGGGGTTTTTTAAGTTTATTTTACTCCTGCAAAATGGGCCTGTTGTTAAATGCAGCTCAGACAACGCAGGTAACTCCCAGGGCACTGGGGCTAGCGGTGCCTGATTTCTTGGGTTTTTGACTTTAAACTCTTCATGCCTTTGAGCTGTACAAAAGAGATTGCTCCTGTGTGGATTCTCTAGTGTCTGGGAAA
>NW_010410132.1:95205-95408 GCF_000710305.1 Buceros rhinoceros silvestris | reverse complement strand
TCCTGTGTGGATTCTCTAGTGTCTGGTAAAGCTTCGGCTCACACTGCTGGTTTTTCTTTACAGGGAATGCTTGAAAAGTCAGACCTTCTCCCCTTCCACCCCGCCGTCGTCAGGTTTAAGTACAGCCAAGGGTAGGAGCACCCTGCAAACCCACAGCTGTGCTTACTCTTATGCTCCCCGTCCCCCCCTGCCCTTCTCCAGCA
>NW_010410132.1:94071-95030 GCF_000710305.1 Buceros rhinoceros silvestris | reverse complement strand
AGCTCACCTTCTTCCCAGCCCTCATTTCTTCTGCTTGTGTGGGTGGCTGCAGATGTGCTTCAGACAACACGAGCACACTGGGATCCCCAGACCCCATAAATTTACAGAACTATGACGGGGTTTCTTTAAACCTCATCCAGAAAATGCTCTTGCTGTTAAATCCCCATGAGAAAAGCAGGACTGGCCACGTGCTCCTTCCTCACCCACAGTTTCTCAGGAACAGAAGAAACGCAAAATGGGAACAACTCAAAAGAAAAGAAACTGGAAAGAGTCCTGGGTGGCCCCAGAAAAGGGACTGGGACTGGTTCAAGTCGGCAGCTCCACCTTGTGCTTGGGGTGAGCCTGGATGAGCAGCTAAAGCTCAAGAAAGACCTGGACCTGCTGGAGCGGGGCCAGAGGAGCCCCAGCAGAAACCCGAGGCTGGAACCCTCTGCTGGGAGGAGAGGGGAGAGAGCTGGGGGGGCTCAGCCTGGAGCAGAGGAGGCTGCGGGGAGACCTGAGTGCAGCCTGTCAGTGCTGCAAGGGGTGTCCGAAAGCTGGTCAGGGGCTTGTCAGCAGGGGCTGTGGGGACAGGACAAGGGGGATGGTTCCACTGCCAGAGGGAGAGTCAGAGCAGAGAGAAGGGAGAGATTGTTTGTGCTGAGGGTGGGCAGAGCCTGGCCCAGGCTGCCCCCAGAGGTGGCAGCAGCCCCATCGCTGGCCCCATGGCAGGTCAGGTTGGCCCTTGGGGCTCTGAGCCCCCTGCTCTGGGTGCAGATGTCCCTGCTCCCTGCGGGGGGTTGCGCTGGGTGAGCTCTGACGGTCCCTTCAACCCAAACCATCCTGGGATTCTAAAAACTGGTGATGGCCCAGAGCAAACAGGTCCATCAGAAACCTCTGCTCTTGTCTATTCTGCTTCTGACCCTGCCAAGAACATTGAAATCTTGTTTTTCTATTCCAAAATACAAATCATTTAATTC
>NW_010410132.1:89725-93875 GCF_000710305.1 Buceros rhinoceros silvestris | reverse complement strand
TGCTGAACATCCCAGCTGTCCCAGTGCTCCCAGTTACCTCCAAACCCCTTTCTTTTCTTCAGCATCACCATGGAAGTGAGCAAACACCGTGTTTCTGACACATCCCCACCCTGCTTTCTGACTGCAGCCCCCTGGCTCTGCATCCTCTGCAGCCTTCAAGCCTTTTTTTTTTTGCCAGTTGACGGCTTTTTGGTGAACCTCCAGCGCTGATGTAATGAGCAAAGGGCAGCAGGCAGGGAGCGAGCTGGCCCAGCGCTGGGGAGATGCTGCACAGCTGGGAAGCGCCGGGTTCAGAGCCAGGGAGACGTGGTGGGAATTGGTGGGGTAAGCGCCGACCACACACACAAGCAAACTTAGTGCGGTCCTCCCTCCCCAGCCAACGCCTGGGATTTTATCCCTGAAGCTTTCCCAACCCTCCTCTCTCCCAAAATGTGTCTCTGAATCCAGCAGAATCCGTCCCTCCTTCTTGGGAGACATCTATCCCACTCGAGATGCTCTCGTTGGCCCCTCCGGCTGCTGCATGCCTCCCTCGCTCCCTCCCTCCCCTCCCTCGCCCGCCCTGTACCTCCTCTGCTGCCGATAGCCTGACAGCTCCAGGAGGGATTTCCGAGGGAAAGACCGAAAGAGTTTCTGCACCTGCTGTTTCCATGACAGCAGCCGCTTCTTCTGGATCTCTGTAAACGCCTGCCCAAAGAGAAAAAACAGAGAAAAATAGGAAACATATGAATATTTTTCTGGACAAAGCAAGGAGGGATGCGTACGTGGGGGTGTGTGTAAAGACAAACAGCTAGAGCGGGCGGTGGCGGGAGCTGAGCCCCACCGGCAAGTCCAGAGGGAAACCCTGGTCTCTCTCAAGGTTTTGCTCATCTCGGGTGAAGGAAACACTCCATCAGCATCCCCTGCGCTCCTGAGCGATGCCCGGGCTCTGCCCTTGAGGCTGCCAACCCCCGTGGGCAGAGCAGGGCTTCCCCAAAGCTTTCCCGACCCCCTCCTAGCCCCAAGACCCACTGCTTGTGCCGCCACAGAGGACCCCGCTCCCCGCTGGCTACCAGGACGTGAGCGCAGCTCCCTGCAGGGCTTGATGGCTGGTCCCTGCTGGGTGGTGACATTTGTCACCTGGATGTGGCTCTAGAAAAGGTCACTGGGGTCTGAGAACACTAGGATTTGAAAAGCAGAGCTGCTCTGTGGTATCCTGCATCCTGTCCTCCTCCTCGGGGTTGGGTAGAGCTCGGCTCTGTTCCTGGCACCAAGAGCCTCGTGGGAGGTCACCTGGAGTGAGCCCTGTCACCTACCCAGGCTCCCTGAGAAGTCACCTATGCAGGGGACAGACCTCCTCCCGAAATGCCCCAGACCTCCAGGCAGTGGTGTGGGTTATGGGGACAGCCATGTGTCTGCCACCGCTAATTTCAGACACCCCAGGTCTCCGCACTGTCGGCAGAGAGGAGCGGAGGTCTCCAAAGGACAATTTGGAGGCTAATTAGTGCTTGACTTGATTGCTCCAAACCACCCTCCAGAGCAGATGCTCTCTCCTGGCGCTGATTATGCTCGAGCTGTCGCAGACTGCGATCCTGGGACACAGGCTGGCACCGGTGGGGTGACGCTGCATCACCTCGTCTGTCCCAGGTGCTCCTGGAAAATGAGACCCTCTGCAGCTCCATGTCTTCCTGGTTTTGCTCTCCAGCCCTGGGACCTCTGCTCCCACCATCCTTGCCCCTCTCTTCACGCCTCTGCTCCCCCAGCGATGCCCTGCTCGGCCATTTGGAAAGTCCAGGCACCATTTCCAGGCTCCGATGCTCTCTGAGAGGGGAGGGAGTGGAAGCAGACATCTCCAGAGGAGATTCTTCTGTGCTTCGACAGTGTATTTTTTTAACAAACAAATAACTGAGGAGCGTTTAAAGCCTGCAGCTCCTTCGAGAGGGTGTGAATTTCCCCCCCAACTCCTGCCATATGGGCAGGCGATGAGAGGCAGCTTGTTCTGCCAGGCGTACGAAATGCCGCAGGACAGCGGGCACTCCGGCCATCCCTTCCTGCCACCAGGCAGGAGCGTGCCGGAGCCCTGCGGCACAGCCTCGGCCATCCCAAGCCACCACCGGCAAAGGCAGATCTGCCGGAGGCAGAAACAGATGCTCCTGTTGCTAAAAAACCCAAGACCACGTGCTGCTAAAGGAGGCGGCAACGCCAAGGGATCGCCGGCTCTGTCTGACAGAAACCGCCTGCGCGTCCATTCCGGGATTTTTTCTTTCATCCAGCTGCTGATCGGATGGTCAGGAGCCAGATGAATTTCCCAGCTCCGGGTCTTGGCAATGAAGCGAACGCCGGGGGTGGGGAGCAACATTTCCAAGCTTTGGAGCTACCGCCTGCTCCAGCCCTGTTCTGTCAGAATTACTATTAATACCCCCCAAAAATATTTGTGTTAGAAACCAAAAGGTTTACATAAACAGACACTTTGGAAACAGTTCCTAAGTGATGAGAACAACAGTTTTAGATGATTCGTCACTACTCACCTCGTGGATTAGACATTTGTCTATGAGCTGTAAATAGGAACTTATATTCTCTTCGTCGGGCCGGGAAACTAAGAGTTGTGTGCACACTGGAAAAAAAAACAGAAGAGAAGAGAAATGGGGATGCGGGCACCAAGCTGGGGTCCAGGGGGGTCCAACAAATGCCTTGGATGTCCCATTTCCCTTGTCCCACAGGCAGGTCTTCACATCAGCGAGGAAAAACACCCTTCCCCAATTCCTGCCGTACCGTCCTATATTTAGGGCCAGATTTTGTTCTCTGTGATGATGGTGTAAATCCAGAGTAACATCATTGGAGTCACCAAAATTAGACCTAAGCAAATCAGGGGCACTGGATTACTCCCTGTTCATAGGAGCTCTGGCTCCTTCGGCAAAAATCTGTCCCCGCTGCTAACAGATCCCCACCTTTCTCCATGGGTTTTAACCTCTTTTGGAATTAATGCCATGAAGAGAAATGAGTCTCTGCCATCGCAGCCCTCGGCTGGGACACTTTGCAGTCAGGAGGACACCTTGTCCCGGCAAGGCTTGTGCCACACGTACAGCTTCGTGCGTGACGGAGGCATTTGTCACGGGCTGGATTCACCAGCGGGTTTAAAACGGGGCCAGAGCCCATGTTCCTCTGTGTGGGCAGTCAGTGAGCTGGTGAGAGATTTTGTACCAAGTTTTTATAGTGAAAATATCTCATCTATTTTTTTTTCCAGAAAGGTCTGAAACAGGGACAGGGCTGATATTTCTTCGTGGCATCCCAACAAATTTATTTCTGATCCTGTGTGAGCCTGCAGACGAGTCTCCCCTCCCCACTTCCCCAGGGAGATGTCCCTCCGTGCAGCCAGCTCCGACACCTCAGGTCGCACGGAGGGGAGTTAGGACACATCCAGGCTCAGACAAATATGCCTGGAGAGTCCTGTACGTGGCACAGGAGGTTGGTCCATACCTCACACCGCTCCTGTGCACCTCCTGGACTGTTAATCCTCATGCAAAGCTGTCCATCCCGCACCAGCCATGGAAAAGCACCCAAGTGTTCTGGATGTCCTCTATCCAAATCAGGGCTTAGAGAGGCCTGGACCCAGCTGATGTGTGCTCAGGACAGCTCACACTATGCCCACACACCAGTGCTACCCCCACACAAGCAGAGCCAAGTCTGAGGGATGCTGCTGAAAACACCGCTGCGCTAGTGGGATGCTCCCAGAGCTCTGAATGGGGAGGGAGAGGATGTTACCTGCCCTTGACCTGGGGCAAGGAGAGGATGTTACTGATGTGTGCTCAGGACAGCTCACACTATGCCCACGCACCAGTGCTACCCCCACACAAGCAGAGCCAAGTCTGAGGGATGCTGCTGAAAACACCGCTGCGCTAGTGGGATGCTCCCAGAGCTCTGAATGGGGAGGGAGAGGATGTTACCTGCCCTTGACCTGGGGCAAGGAGAGGATGCCACCTGTCCCTGACCTGGGGCAGGCAGCCTGTCCCATTGCTGCCCCTTCCAAAAATCCCTGCCCGCCTCCCCACCCACACTCTTATCTCTTACCACAGCGCGATGGGGCCTCAAAACAATCATCACCCCCAGGACTGCGGCTCGCAGGGGCTCGGGGAAAGGCTGCTGCCCGAACCGCCCCCGCACGCCCCGGCCCCAA
>NW_010410132.1:88691-89618 GCF_000710305.1 Buceros rhinoceros silvestris | reverse complement strand
CCCGCCCCGCCACTGCACGCCCTGCCCCAAAGCAGCTCGCCCTAGCGAGGATGCCCATGATGAATGACGGCTGCTCACCTTTCCCCATCACTCTGGTGAACTGTCCGGGCAGGTCACCTTCGGGCAAAGGGGCGCCCCCCGACTCGCCCTCGCATCCCGGTAAATGGTGCTGCTGCATCCCTCCCGCAGCAGAGTCCTTGCAGTCGGAGCCTTGGCTGTCTGAGCCGATCAGGGAGGAGGGGTGATGCGAGTCGGCGTCCCGGCTGTGCTCCTCCGTGCTCGAGTTTTGGGAAGAGTAGGCTTTGATGGGGGTGAGGATCATTTGGTGTAGTTCCTGCAGCGGGACACGCAAGTTGCCACCTTCCAGGATGTCCTGCAGATTCCAGAGGAGAGAAGAGGGTTTGTCTCTGCAGGGACAATGGGACATCAGCGACAAACCAGACCCCTACTGTTGCCCCCAGCAAATCCCCAGTAAAGCCGGTGGCCTTGCTCCTGCCCCAGGCCCTGAAGTCCACAGCCAACCGCCAACCGTGTTTCATTCACTGAATCTTCTGCTTAGCCCAGGGGAGTGTGGAGCTGCCGCGGGGACTGCGTCTGATTAACCACGGATGTGTTCAGACCTGAATCCCCACAGAGAAAAGCATCCCATCAAGCACTGGGACCCAAACCCAGTGACAATCCAGCTTCAGCCTTTCCCAGTTTCCACCAGGAAGATGGCAACTCCATGAGAGCAACTGAGCCTGTGAGATTTCAATGCCCGGAGCAGCACATATCTTGCTCCTTCCCCAGAAATCCCACAGTTGTGACATTTCGGCTCTGTTTAATTGGAATTAATTTTTTAACACAGGCTTTGGTCCTGGTTCTCCATTATCCGCTCTGCCCCGAAGAGGCTGGTATAGAATCCTTCCACCTGCGAGCACACCCAAG
>NW_010410132.1:87567-88585 GCF_000710305.1 Buceros rhinoceros silvestris | reverse complement strand
CAAAGAGGCTGCTATAGCATCCTTACACCTGGGAGCATCGCAGAGCCCAGGACCATGCTGGGACGCAGGAGCCCGTCCTGCAGCAGCAAAGCGGGGGTGTCCCTGTCCACACTGGGACGGGCTGGGGGATAGGGGAACAAGAGGGTTTCAAGGGGAGCAAGGTGGGTTGTGGCCAGATGCAGAAGGGAAGAGCATGAAGCTCCAGGTCAACAGCAAAAACATTCACCTTGGAGATCCTGGGTGAGGTCGATCCAAGAGGGAAAGAATTTGGGTACACCCTCAGCATTGCTCTTGGTTATAGTGTGGATCAAGAAAGCCCTTTCTACAGTCAGATCCTTGTCCCGCTGATGGGAAAAAACTGCATTTTGTATTAAATGTAGCCTGGACCAGAACAGCTCACTGCAGGCTCCTGCACGGGCTGGCTCGTGGGATGCTGCTTGGAAAGAGGCAGCTTTTGGAGTGAGGCTTGGCTGCGCCGAGGGAGGAGACACAAGGCAGCTCAAGCCCTGAAATGATTGTTCACCCCACTTCCTGCTGCGCCCCCAGCTTGCTCTGGGACACCCCAGCTCCACTTCTCTCGAAGATCTGACGTCAGTCCACTGGGCACTGTTTTTTGGGGAAAAAATGCTGCTCCACTAACTGGCAGAGAGGGGTGGAGTGGCTCTTTCCAAGAACACAGCAATCTTTAGCAGTGAGACACTGCCCAAAAAAACCAAGTCACACACATGCTCCTGTTTAGCGAAAAGAAATTGGATGGGGAGCCTGGAACAGCAGAGACGTCTCCTCCCAAGTAAAGCAGCTCACAGGCAGCTCTGAGCCCCAGCAAAGCCCAGCACCAGCCCATGAGAGCTCAAAACCAGTCCCTGCCACCGCTCTCCTGTACCTCACAGCGCGCGTGGCTGGTTGTGCCGGCTGAGCGGGGCTTAAGCTCCCGCGCCAGTCAGTCAACACCGTGTTTCAAAACCCAGGCGGAGGAGCGGGGGAAGAGGCTGTGCAATCGCCTGGAAAACACATCGCT
>NW_010410132.1:70672-87444 GCF_000710305.1 Buceros rhinoceros silvestris | reverse complement strand
TGCATTTAATCGTTGTTATTATTAATACAGGGAGGTAAATATGGCTTTATTAGCTCCTGCCATACCCTGAGTACAATGCTGTGTTATAAATAAATAGCAAAGCAGTGAGCTAACGAAAACAACAATAAATAGCAACTCACCACATAAGTATTTAAAAGCCCCTAGTGGGAGGCTCTGCAAGTTGCTGTGTGAAGATGGTGCAATAAAGTATAATATAATATTGAGATAATAAATAGTGAGAGGTTGGGTGAGCTGCTCCCAGCACGTCTGTGGGGCTGCTCCTTCTCCCACAGCCATTTCTGCAGGGTTTAAGCTTTTGTTGAAATGACAAAAGAAGTTTCTGTCTGTTCTCCTTGGAAATCCAAGATGTTGTCCAGGCTTTGATGTGGGTCTCTGGGTTTTTATCTAGGGATAGGTTGCCCACATGATGCTCCTGAGAAGTGCAGTAGCCTTTGACCCGACAGACAGTGGAAAACACGTCTCTTTTTGGGGATGGAGAGGTAGGGGCAGGGCTTGGAGGTCCCTGTGCTGACCTCACGCATGAGAGGGACACTGGAAGCGAGAAGGGAGAGATAACCAAGTGGCTGAGGGATAACCAGGGGTTCAGGCTCTGCCCGGTGGGTTCTCCAGCAGCAGAGAGGACTGTGATGGCTGGTGTGGCTAAAGCTGGTCCTGCACCATGGCTCAGCAGGCAGTTGACCACCGGACACTAGCAGCGAGAAGGGAGAGATAACCAAGTGGCTGAGGGATAACCAGGGGTTCAGGCTCTGCCCGGTGGGTTCTCCAGCAGCAGAGAGGACTGTGATGGCTGGTGTGGCTAAAGCTGGTCCTGCACCATGGCTCAGCAGGCAGTTGACCACCTTCCCACCAGTGTTGCTGGGATGGTGCCCTCCATCACTTGAAGCTCAGGTGTTTCTGAGCACCCTGAAGCTGTCCAGGGTTTGTACCAGTGCTGCAGGGTATATCCATCCCAGCTGCTGAGTACTGGAGACGGATTAGGACCCAGGCCACAAAATACCGCCCCAAATAAAACCTGCATCTGGTACAGAGGTGTTTGGGACATCACTCAGATGCGGCCAAGACAAGAACAGATTTCTCTGCAAAAGGTCCCAACAACACGTTAACCAAAGAGGGCTTCACCCCAGAACTAATTCCTGGCTTCTTGAAAAAAGAAATACAAAGGTGGTTGTGATTACTTACCCTTTCTAAAGACTTGAGCAGGTTTTGCCTTTCTTTTAGCTTTTGGATACTGATGACTATTTTGTGTCTTGCACCTTTGGTAACGTTCTGCAAAACCAGCACAAAACCTGGCGTTAACATCTCCACAGGACAGACAGGTCAACCCAAACCCTTCCTCCCCTACACAGGAAGGGCTGCCAGCAGTTAGTCACATTTCTGAGTCACGGGGCACATCGAAAATCACTTAGAGACTTGCTGAAGATAGAGATTTCCAGCTAGTCTGTCCCTCCCCAGGATGTTTCACACGGTGACGGCAAAGGTGTGACAGGCCTTCTTCATCCTCAGGGTAACACAAAAGCCAATCTGGAAGCGGGGACATTTTCAAAGGTCAACGAGGCCATTGGCCACAAAAGCCTCAACTGACTTTGAAGGAGTTTGCTACTGCAGACTGTGCCCTTGGAACTCCTGAACGTAATCCCAACCCGGAAAAAGCTCAAGCACAGCTCCCAGTGATGGGACTTTCACACTGGGACTCCAGTAAGAAATCTGGGACAAGGCCTTTTTCAGGTACAATGTAGGTTTTTTTCACTCCCCAGGACCAATTTTCCTTCCTCTGCTTCCCAACCACCTGTGGGCAAAATGCCTTCCATGTGACGACACAGAAAGAGGTGTTGGAGGCATCTCATCTACTGACTACACAAGCACTGGACCGCGGCTGATTGCTTTACGACTGATGCAGGACGTACTTGTGCCTCGAGCTGGCATTCGGTGAGGGCCATCATCTCCTCGTACGTCATCTGCGAGAAGAGGGCGGCGTACTTGTGCAGCCGGAGGCTCTTCAGCCAGGCTGGGACATCTGCAGCACAAAGGTAAGGAGATGAGAGCTCCCGCTGTGTTCATGACACCGCTTACCACATGCAATAGCATCAACAGCAAAACAAGGAGTTCATCCTTGTGGGTTCCACCCCTCCATGAGCTCCATCCACCATCCCAGCAGTGCTTCAGATACCTCACTGAACTTCTCTGACCTTCTGGAGAACACGGTGCTATGGCTATGGATGGCAGGAGAAACAACCCCCAGGTGAGGACATAGTGCTATGGGTATGGATGGCAGTAGGAACCAGCCCCCAGGCGAGGACATCTCCTCAGAGGTTGGGTTTCTGCAGCTGAGCCACCGAGAATTAGCCCACAGGCAGCTGGTGTCACACCGCTGCACGCCAAGCTCCTTGCTGAGCTTTTCCCAGGAATGTGGGAACCGCTGAAGCTAACAGCATGGTAGTGCTTAGGATGAGCAAATGGCTGTTTTGCAGATGGTAGACACTGATTTATGGCTTGAGGGAAAATGGTACGTGCTGAAAATTTAAATGGCTGCTTAAAGAGAAATCATTTTTTCTTGTTTTGAGCATGGAAAAATGATGCACCATCCAAGACGGTCCTACAACCTGTTTCAGAAGGGTGACTTGGGACCTCAGCATGCACTGACTGAAATGACTTCTTCCTTCCCAGTCACTGTCCGCAGCATAGCACCTCTGTGCCCAGCTGGATGGGCACCCCAAACCACTTTTATACTCCTGACATCAACGAGGTTTCACAGAGAGGGACCTTGGAGGGGAATCCTTCCTCTGCAACTTGCAGGACCCCACCAGACCCCATGACAGGGCTCCACCGGGAAGTCAATGGGATACGAGCCTGCCCCGCTCCAGCCTGCTCAGCAGCTACTCGTGGTTTCGCAGGTTTGAGGGGCCCGTGGTGACGCCCCACAAGGGAGGAGGTGCCTGCAGATCTCCGTGCTGCAGCATGCCACCACGTCCACGATGACACCTCTGCTTTGCACCAAAAGGCATCAAACGCTGCGCCAAATCAGGACCTGCTTTATTTAGCACCTACAGCCCAACAATAGCTCTGCCTCAGCCTACCAAGCTCATGTGCTCCACACCCAGCAACACCCTTGTCCATTAGTCCTTGTCCCTTTCTCCACCGACAAGACACCTGGAAACCCCATCTCAACCCATGCCGGCTGTAGCAACAATGAAAAAAACAGTGTTTCAGCCCCACACCCCACACCATGCGCAGGGGGGTTCTCAGGAAATAGCTCTTCCGGGGGTAACACCAGTTAACAGCAACACCTCCCCTCGCTTTTTTCACTCCCGAGTTGACGTACAGCGTGTGGGTTGAGCAGGTGGTGGAGCCCACAGCCCATGGCAGGCAGGGGCTGACGGAGCAGGACAGCCCAAGGGGAAGGAGGGATGCTGGCAGAGCGGCTGCCACGATGGGGTTCCTCTTAGTTCCCACTAAGGGGGGCGGAGGAATGGGGGTTGGGGAGGGATTTCTACCCACTGTGTGCTTCTGCTGCTGGGCTGAGGCTGCTGTGGGTGCTGGTGCTCTGCTCGCCATCCCTGAGGCCAGCGTGAGCACAACCTGCACGGCCACGTCCAATACCCTTTCCTAACGCAGCCAACCTCAAAGGTTTTCCCGGCTGATTTGACTGCAGAGTGTGAAGCCAGACTTGCTTCAGAAAGGGATGAGATGACACGAGGACAGTCCCGCTGCTGGGACATCGCGTGGTGTGGGTGGGTGGTCTCTGTCCAGAAAGCCCCACACTGCTGAGTACCAGATGCAAGTCAAGGATCATCACAGACTTCTTCCTGAACCAACACACCTCATTGCTGGAGGGGACGGGGCAAGATGTTCCATTGTTTTGGTCCCCTAAGACAATTCTTACATTTGCCAGACGTTTCCTGCTGCCTAAGCTGACCCCAAACACCACTTGCATTCCAAGCTGTGATTTGCTCACTCTCTCCATCCTCTGACACTCATCAAGATTCCCGCTTCAATGAAATTCATCAAATGCTGCAGAAGATCAACCTCTCACCACACACTGTGCACTTACTGAGCACAGACGGGCTGAACTTTGCCATTTTCCAGAAGTCCCAACGTACAACAGTCCTAAAACTTACTGCCAGAGGCCTCTTACACTGATCTTCTGTTTAAAAAATCAAAAGCTGTTTGCAGAAAGCTCTGTTTCCAGCATGGGACTGGCAGGCTTGAATCTCACCCTGATTTTAACACAAACCCATACCATTTCAGTGACAACACATTTAAAAGTCTACCTGATCCCATGTCCCCTGGGGCCACCTGCCTTTGGTGCGTGTCCGCGCTCATGGCAAAGCCCACAGGGATCATTTCAGAAGAGAGATGGAACTTGATATAGACATTAAACCCTGCAGAAAACCCATCTCCAGATGCAGCAGCAGCTCTTCTTTCCCTTTGCATCAGCCTCCCTGGACCAACTCCTAATTTTGGGGAGCTACCATGGTCCTGGAGCCCCCTTGCCAGTGGGGATGGCAATCCCAGGAGGCACCCCAGCACACAGAGGGATGGAGGTGGGTTTTTCCCCCTTCCCACAGGGAAGAGGCAATCAGGAGGTACAAGGTCACCTAAGGTGATTTCATGGTCCTTGAAAAGTCAAATTTCCTAATGATCCCCACGGAGCAGCGAGCCACCCACCCGCGGAGCTACTCTTTAATCACCGATTACTAAGAGCTAATTGCGAAGTCATGGCACGGCTGCCAGAAACGCTGCAGCTGATGTGAGCAGCAAAGCGAGGGCTTCCAGGCTGCTCACGTACATTATCCCCTGAATGCCGGAGTTCGTCTGGCACGGGTATATCTGGGTGCTGGCATGGAAATTTAGAAGGAAAACAATTCACTCTGCGATATATATATAGATATAGACAGGCCATCTTCAGAAGTGCCCTTATGGCCCACCCTGGACATATTCACAGCTCTGCCCAAGCCCTCCTCCCAGTGTACCCCAAGCTGTGCCCCAGGAGGGACTGACAGACAGATGGATGAGCTCTGCAGGGAACAAAGTATCCGTGTCTGCCCCTGGAGAAACCCAGGGCCAGGAAAAAGTCAAAGGGCATTTTTCTTTCAGCACGACGATGGATGGTAAGGTGACATTAGGGGAGATGAACTGCTAAACCATGTCAGATGGGGGACTGTCGTGGGTCTGGTGTCCCCACACTCCTCCTGGATGCCCTGGAGGGTGTTAAAGAAGGAGCAAGCTGACCAGAGGCATGGTGTACACCAAGCCACGAGAGCCCAAACGCGCTCGGGGAGACGTGGCTGCAATTCAGAGAAGGGACTTGGCAAACCGAGCAACCGGTCTGGATGAAATAAGACGCAACCCAATAAAAATGCACAAAGTTGTGTGTTTCTGTAGGAACAAGAAACGGCACTTACCGAGGGCAGGGAACGGGCAGTACTTATTTTCTGCAAGAAAGCTGTGGGGATACAATGGGTCATACGTGACCCGCGGTGGTGTGTTATTTGAGGACGATGAGCTGTACAGCCACAGGAATGCTGTCTGTATGGCAAGTGAACCTCTGCTCTGCTCCCCAGTCCAGTTTTGGACAACACACCTTCAATAAATTACAGACTTCCTCAAAAAAACCCGGCGGAGAAAAGCAAGAACAGCCCCAAGTTTAGAAAGCACCATCTGGGAAGAAACAGGATTGGGTCGATCTGAAGAAAATGCAGCAGAGAGGGGAAGACACGACAGTTGTAGTCACCAGAGGCTGTAGACATCTGTTCCGCACGTCCCCGGGTAAAAAAGCAAGACAAAAGCAGTCTGGCTGACTGCAACAGGGGGAACCAGGATTAGATGTCTGCGAACCTTTCCCCAGAGGAGGAGGATGCCTGGGAAGGGATGGCCCGAGGAAGGGCAGCCACCTGCCCCAGGGGGGCTGCATGCAGCAGCAAGGGCTGTCTTAACATGTGGAGTTTATTTAACTGGTTATCGCTCGTGGACAGCCCAGGCAATAACGCTGTTGGGTTTTGCACAACTGGCAGTACAGATCGACTCCGTCGCACTGTAAAGTTCCTACGCACGCAGGTCCCGGAGCTGCAGCTGTGGATCACGGGGAGCCAAGCTCCCTACGCTCTCCTCCCCAGCTCTATCAGCAGAAACCTGGAGAAACAACATGTTAAACGGACTCCTCTGCACCACTTGCTCCCAAAAAAGGGTTTCCCCTGAGAGAGCCTGACAGACTGAGGATCCGGTCCCAGGCATGGAAAGCCTTGGGGACTCTTCACACTGATCAACATGTCCATGGTGACCCCTCCCAGCCTGCCTGCTGGTCCACCAGAAGGTCATGCAGGCAGCAAGCCTGCAGCACCGCTGGAGACGAAACACTCCCTGGCTGCGCCACCCGCTGAGGTGTTTGTCAGCGAGGGGAGCTGCTGAGAAGCAGAGCCTGGCTCTGCGAGGCTGTCATGCTCAGAAAAGTCTCCTGAACACCTACAGCCCACTGCTCCCACCCCAGAGCGACACCAAGGTGCAAAGTCCAGCCAGAGAGAGGGCTGAGCCGCAGGCACCGATCTCACGGGGGAACCCTGAGGGGGTTTTCACGCATTTATTTTGTGCACGTCGAAGTCGCACAGTGCCAAGTCAACATGTCGCAGAGATCTACACGTATCAAGATTTGTCTGTAATTAGCATAAAATCAGACTTCGTGACTATTTAAAAATAGGATTATTTCCTTGTTCTGATACATCACTGGTCTTTCCACAACTGAGCTGCTTTCCATGAATGAAAACTGCGGTTGTTAACATCATTCTCCGATAGCTGCAGGTTCATTTTCAGTCATTTTGTCTGACTGAATATACAGGAATGTTCAGTCTATATGTTTACACATTTTTTATCTATCTATTCCTCTCCAGCCTGACATTTGCTCATCATCTTTGACTGCAGCAACCGGGTTTCGCTTCTGTCTTGTTTACCAACAGGATTGCATATATTTATTGCTAAGAGCCTCTGTGAAGTGCAAGTGTAATGAGAAAAGCAACTGGAAATACAGAGGATAAATTCACTGCAAACAAGCATCCTGAGCCAAAACCACCCCAAATACTTGGTGGGTACCAGACACAGCACTGGTGAATCACACGGGGCTTGCTAAACTTACACTAAGCTGTTTTTAATGGTAATAAGAAAAGAAAAGGAAGAGAAAAGAGCACCACTCGCAGCGAAAAGCCACAGGCTACAAAAAACACCCCGGGTTTTTGGAAAGCCGGCAGCTTGCAGGATTTGGGGGCAAACCAGCCCCCCAGCTGTAAGACGTCAGATCAGGATCAGCTGCTGCTTAAAAGAAAACCTAACTTACTGCCCTAAACCTGAATTCCTAAGCCAGGGAGCAATGCTGGAAGGCCCCGTTTGGTTACGAGGACTCTCGCCCCAAACCGCCAACCGAGCCCCGCGCTGCCGGGAAAATGGCCTTTCCCCTCCTGCCTCTGGGTGCTGGGGTTGGGGTTGAGGAGGCATCTGGTTTTTCACTCACCTTTCATCCCACTCCCTTCCTCCTGGAATGTGTTACGAGCAGAAGGCTGATCTTCTAAATGTTCACTCCCACCACTTCCCGAAGAGGCTACACTGCTTTGTGGAGACAGGGGGGCATGATCGGAAGGGATGCACTGGGGTCCTCTAGCTCGTAAGTCCTCATGAGACATCCATCCATGTCCTAGAGGTTGGTTTGGCACATTCATGGGTGGGGTAAGGGACACAGAGCGTTTCAAAGGGCTGTGGTGTGTCTGGCCTGAGAGAACTGAAAAAAAAATAAAATCAAAGAGGTTATTCCCCCCTCGCGGCCCGGGATGCAGCAGAGTTCCCCAAAAAAGAAAAAAAAATTAAATGAAATCATAAATGCGTGGTGGTTGGCCACGGCGCCTCGCTGACGGCTTCGCAGTGCCCGCGGCTACCTGAGCCCTACCCTGAGCTCTCTGCTTTGCCTCCCGGGAAGCAAAGGGGATGGGAGTACCTGAGAGGAGAGGGGGTTACACGTCAGGTTCCTTAAGGAAAGGTGTTGTGTAGATTGTATCTTTAGGGAAAAAAAAACCCCAACGAGCAGCTCTGGAGGTTTTCCCGGTGCAGAGTCCCGTACTGACAGTGAACCTGAGCACAGGACTGTGCTGGGTGCTCGGCTGGAGCCAGGAGCCTGGGCGGTTGTCTCCCTTGCAGCGAAGGCACCACTGCTATCGCAGGTGTAATCACAGAGTGGTTTGGATTGGAAAAGACCTTTGAGATCATCGAGTCCAACCGTCCACCCAGCACTGCCAGGTCACCACTAAACCACGTCACTAACGGGAATTTTCAAGCTACTACACTGAGGCCATGGAACTCACACTGCTGAAATCACCCAGACCCATATCTTTCGGGGAAAGGCATAAAATTCCCCAGATGGGAATGTCCTCACACAGACCCAGGGGAAGCTCCTCTGCCTCTCCCTTCGGGTTAGGACTTGGCTCATGCCCCGAAGCATGAGCATTTACACATCTGCCTAACGTCATCGCGGCAGGACTTATCATCCACAGAAACGTCTAAGCTCGAAGCCTTGCCGAGCCCTACTAAGACCTTGCACTTCTATGAGCTACCACCAGCAACGAGAGCATCCAGCTCAGCCACCCAGCAGGAGTGTTTCCAACCCTCCACAAAAGCAAACGCCCGAAGCAACGGTGAAAATACACTCGTGACAAAGAGGTGAGGATGAACCTCCCCCCCAAAATGATCTCTGGAAAGCTTTGCATTTGTTTTCCCTTCCCAGTTATATATGGGTTTGGATTTCCTGGGTGAAGTTTTGACACCACCAAGTTCAATTTGTTTTTAACAATTAACTTGAACACTGCCAGGAAAAGAGTGACACACCGACTCCTGTGATTCGGAGTTCTTTCTCGAGAAAGAAAGGCTTTACCATGGGTAGGTAATTACTGGCCCTTCAGTCAAGTACAGAAATGTAGGCTGACGTATTTAGAGGAAAAGACAGACGTGGATGGATATCTTTGTTTCCTGTAATGAAAATTATATTAAAAGATTGGTCTGTTGGCTTAAAAAAATTCAAATTCCATCATTTACAAAGTCATTAAACTGCTGGTTAAACCATAAACACAGTTAATAGATTTTAAAGTACGGATTTAGGATGTAAAACACTTGTTTGATAGTTTACTGCAGTTACTCTCAATGAAACTAGTTGAATTTCATGGGGGCTGATAGCTGAGACCAAACAAAACTCTGGAGTTATCCATCGCTCAGCCAAGTTGAGTCTCATTGCCCACTGGGATAACTGGGACAAGTTCTGGATCCAAAAAGGACCTTCTGGTTTGTATCAAACCTGAGCCAACGCTGCTATTTTCAGTGTGCCCCTGGGGAAGTCTGACGACAGAGGGGTTAAAATGACCTCTCAGTCCCTATGAAACCGAAGAAAAATCTCAATTTTTCTTTCAAAATGGGATTTCTTTATTCTGTACGAAACCTGGGGGAAATTCATCATTCGCATCGCTTTTCCTCCTAAAGCACCAAAGCACCGGAGCTCCCTAAGCGCCTTTTTTACACTGGGGGAGCTCACCACGGCTCCTCCAAGTTATTTCCTAACATGAACAAGTCTCGGTGGAAAACCCCCAGCCAGTTAAGCTGGGTTTAACTCCCAGCTAAAAAGCCTGGGGGAAAACCTGCCATCAAAGCCACCTCTGCTGACCAGAAGTGGAATGAAAATGAGCAAGTAGCGGGGTTATAAAAGGAGGGGAGAGAAAAACACCAGAGCTCCTTTATATTTATTAAGCAGCTGTAAAAAGCAGCCGGTGCCACATGCAGAGCATGGATGAGGCCAAAATCCTGCGGATTTCTGCAACGTCTAAACCGTTCCTGTTTCTGAAAGCCTCTTCTCCTACGCTAACACCACGCTGCGCGGGGAAGCAAGGGGAGGGCCTCCCTTCCCCTTCAATAACTACAGCGACGTCTTCCAGAAGTCTCCTGGCAGAAAAGGATGTCAGTGAGGAGCCGGGAGGGTTTTCAGAGCAGCGTTATGTTTCCTAAAGGTGGGATGGGGAAATAGATGGATTTAAAAAGGTTTAGCCAAGCTATTTCAGCTCTTGCCTTTGCAATCGTATTCCAAAGGCAGCACCGTAGTGGGGCTCTGGAGATGCCACATCACCCTCCCAAGAGAAAAAAACATTTAGCATTTAAAAAAAATTAAAAATACAGGAAAAACCTGATAAATCAGTTGAAACACATCACCAGGGCTGAGCATGGCAGCGGCACTGTCAGCCCTCCCTCTTACAGGGTGTACCCAGCAGCTGGTACCCTGCAGCGGTTAAACCAGCCTCTCCCCACCAAAATCTTGCAAACAAGCGGATATTTGTGGCGTAAATCCCGCCCAGATTCCTGCCTGAGCAGCAATTCCCTTCTAACTGCTGCTCTGCTCTTCCATCCTAACTTTACGCTCCCTAATCAGAAGTCGGTGTCGGCTGGAGGAGATACAATGAACTCCACGGGACGGCTGAAATCATCCAGTGCAACACCTAAAAGCACCCACTTCTTTCCCGGAGATAACGCAGCGCTGGAGCCCAACGGACCATCTTTTGCTGAACCACGAGCGTTCTGACTGAGCCGCGAGTCAATGCGCACAACGTCACCAGGTGCGGTACAGGAAACTCCGCTGCCAAGGATGCTACAGGCAGAGGAAGTCGCCAGCTCTCTGAAACCACCCCAGCTACTCCTGGTACCAGACACTGATTATTTCAGAGCTCTTAGCACTGGCCTAACTTTAGGCTCCGCTTAAGCCTTTCTGGCTGTAACAGACACCAGAGACCAGCTTCTTGCAAACCCTCTCACCAGCTTCCATCAGTAATTAGGCTTGAAACCGCCGCGAACCCTGGGCTGGCACCCACCTGGCATCCGTTTAGTTTAGGTCCTTCCCTGCCTTTGGCAATCCTGTGTGTTTTCTGGGCGGTTCCAGGTGAACCTGGGGCTGCTGACAGCCAATATAAAACACGTGTTCAGTCTCTCGCTAAAATAAATGGTCCATGTGTGCTTTAACTTCAGCCGAAGAAAACCAAGTGTGAGTTTATAACCTTATACTCAAGCCTCTCATTTTTTTCTGTAATTACAAAAAAATGAAGCTTTAATGTAAAAAAGGAAATCTAATATATTCTTCTAGGGTAAGATAAGCTTCCAGGAGGTGGCCAGAGGCACGCCTGCTTTTCTGAGAGCTGCGGTGGTGGGAGCCGGACAAACAAAGAGAGGAAACCACCACTCTGAAGGGCAAGCCACGCTGGCACATGGGTCCCCTACAACTTGTAAGCACCTCCACTTCTGGTTTGAAGTGTTTTCCTGCCAGCCACAGGCTCATTGAGGCGGTGTAAGAGCCATCCGTTCCCCAGGGACCCACGGGTCACTCTACAAAGGCACTGCCTGGTCCGGCTCCTTCCACCTGGGTGTGCGATGGGATGAGGGCCAGAGCAGATCATGGTTCTCCCCACGATATGCAGGCTGGTGTCTCCTCTTTGCTCCATCACAGTGGCTCTGAATGGCCATAGGGGGTGGGCTCAGCCTATGCCAGACCATGTTTCCTTGCAAGAAAGCTCCTTGGGCCCTCCAGACCAGGATCAGCTGCGACCCAGTAGATGCTGCTAAATGTAACACCTTTGAGATGAGCTTGGGATGTTCTAGGGAAATCCTAGGGAAAACCTGGAGCTGATGGTGCTGAGATGCACGAGGTGTTGCCAAAGCCCTCTCAGGCTTCAAACCAAGCTTGGCTTAATATTCCCAGGGGAAAACAAATTAAGAGGATGGGGAAGGAGTGATGGCGATGACGCAACTGTCCCGGTGTGCAGGGCTCCCCATCGCAGGAGGAGGCCGCAGACCGTGCTGCCGCAGGGCTGGAGCAGCAAGGAGCACCCCTGTGGGGTCACCCCCTGCCTGGGCACCATCACGGACCAAACACCGGCTGGGCTGGCAGGCACGGCAACGTGCTTATAGAAACTCTGAGGCTGCAAGTGCTTTCCCCTTGAAGCCCTGGGTTTGATTTTTTTTTTCCTCTTCCTTTTTGAAGTGGTGTTGCCTATTTTGGTAGGCAAGGGCTAATTCCAAGAGGGTTTTTGTTCACTGAAGAGCATGTGGAACAGCGTCAGGCATTTGTGTTGTGGTTTCTCAGGGTTTCGGGCCAATTTTTCAGCCTGAGAAGGGAAAAGCCACCCATTCCTGTAATTAGAGTGGAGGAATTGGGCTCTGCAGGCAGACTTTCCTCCACAGGGCATGTGATGGCCCAGGAGACGCTCACTTTTACTCTGCCCCTTCATTAAATCTGGCTTAAAGCTCTGTAAAAGTCACATGTGGGGCTGATGTGAGCATTTCCACCGAGAACTGTACCCACTGCTGGGTACAGAGGAGTGCTCAGACTGTGCCTGGTCCCTGTGTGTCCCCACCGCTGCACAGCCCCCACCAGGTCCCTGACTCCCAGGGGACCTTTACCACAACCTCACAGCCCTTTTTTACACCAGCGCACAGCCCATACAGCAGATTACGATTCCGAACATCCTCCCCATGACCGGAGAAAGGAAAAAGCACTGTGAGGTGGATACTGAACTCTTGGGAGATTTTTTTGTTTTTGGTCTAAAAATGCTACTCCTTGGCTACAAAGTTGTTATGGTGCATCCCCAGGCAGCGTCCGATCCTGTACAATTCCTTTTCTGGTCTGTAGATCCCTGGAGCAGCAGCTGGACCCCAATTTGCTATAAGAAATGGGAATGTTTTTAACCCATTGAGGTCATACAGCCTCTCATACAGCCCAGGGGCACTCCCACGGCGGGGGAATACTGAGCAGCTCCCGCAATCCCCCTCGCAGAGCAGCCTCCCAGTTCAACTCAGTCCTCTCCTCCGTTTCCTCCTTGCTACCCTGGTCACGAAGCATCCTCTCCTCCAGGAAGGCTCCCCCACTCTGGCAGACCAACGCTCGCAGCTTTTCCAGCATTTCTGTGCCGAGGACCCTTGGAAACAGCTGCCGGTGGGTCACGCTGCCCGGCTGGCACCCAGCCTCCTTCCTGGGCACCTCATTCACCCGCTCTCCACGCGGCCACAGGCAGCTCCAGGGCGGCCGAAGCTGAAGCCGATGGAACATTTTTTGGTTCAACATCCCCTAACCCTTGGAGCCTTTTCTTTGTGCCTTTTTTTTTTTAACTCTCTGGGTTTTGTGGCTGTGACTTTAACCGCACGGTGCTGGATAAACCATGTCATTGCCTCTGAACCAGGGGCTTGAAACTAAACGCAAGCAGCCATGGGTAGTTGTGTGTATGAGGACAAAAAAAGATATAAGCAGAGTGCTGCCTCGAGCAGAGAAATTAGGAAGAAGCACAGACTGCGGAAAAGCCTGTCAAGCAAACTTTTTATAAAACCTGATGTTCTTAAACACAGTTTCCTGTTGAAGAAACTGGACAGAGAAACAATAACCCGTTTGTTGCTGCTCTCTCCAAGCAGCGCATGCGAGGCCCCATCCGGGCTCGTCCGCGAAAGGGAACGTCTCTGCTGACCGCGGAGGGTTTCGCGAGCCCCTGCACGGTACGAGCCCACGTGGATCCGCTGCTTGGCTCCAGCAGGAACTGCTGGGTTTGCTATTTACTCATTTGCGTGGCTTCTGTTCGGCGCGGGGGGGTTTGCGGGAGCCCCTGCACGGTACGAGCCCACGTGGATCCGCTGCTTGGCTCCAGCAGGAACTGCTGGGTTTGCTATTTACTCATTTGCGTGGCAGCAGGAGTGGGGCTACACCTAAAGCTGGGTAAATGCAGCTCCTGGTTGATTAAATGCAGCAATCGACAGGACGCATTTCTGGAAGGAAGCCCAGCTCGTCTCACCAAGGAGGAAGAGCTGGGGAGCTGCTTTTGAGGTCCTTGCATGGGACTTCCCACCAGAGCATCCGGCAAGGTGGGAGCAAGACAGACCAGGTGTGAATCTCGACCGTGATTTAACTCACAGACAAAAGGACATGTGAAACGGTGGCTGGGGGACGTGAGAAACAGCGTTGAGGATCACAGAATCATAGAATGGTTTGGGTTGGGAGAAACCTCAAAGACCGTCTAGTTCCAACGCCCTTGCCATGGGCAGGCGCACCTTCCACTAGAGCAGGCTGCTCAAAGCCCCGTCCAACCTAGCCTTGAACACTTCCAGGGATGGGACATCCACAGCCTCTCTGGGCTTATTTTCTAAAGAGTCATTTCAAAATCTGTGGAGTGAGTGCAGGGAGACAGCACATCTTGAGGAGTGACAAAATACAGGAACATACGCCTTACATGATGTCCCACAATCGTCATCCCACCATCTTCAGGGAAACTTCCCCCAGAAAGAAGCAGCTTTGCTAGAGCACTGTAGCCTTTTCCATCCTCACCAACTTATCTGGGATCTTCTTCTCCCGTGTCTCTTTTTACCCACTTCCACCCATCCAAAAAGCCGTTTAGTTCTCCTCTCTTGTAGGCACCACAGCCCAGATTTCACAAGACAAAGTCCTCTGCCTTTCAGCCTCTGGTCTCCAGCTCTCACGTGCTCGCACACCCCATCCCAAGCACCCTCCATTGGGCTGGTGAGGTCTTATTCCTTCTCCTCTTATCTGCTTCTTCCAAGAGCATAAAATCTTAGCAGCTCCAGGAGAGAAGAAAATCCTGTTGGGTCTCTGAGGCCACCGAGGGGCAAATGCAATATCCAGTTCCCCACATGAGAAGATGCAAAAGATCTTTCCCAGCAGAGACACCTCCTGACTCGCTGTACTGCCCCAAACACTGAGCTCTGCCACGCTCCCAGCAGTCCCCAGCAGCAACGGGCCATGGCTGCTGTCATAAAACATGTATTAATTCATTCCCATTAGGGCTCCAGCTCAGCTTTCCACCTCCTCTACATACCGACAGCATACGCATCCCCAAAATCTGCCCTCATCATCGTCCAAAACATTCCCCACTGCTCGGATATTGCCTTGAATTCGAGTTAGGACATAAATCTCTGTGCCAGCTAACACGAGACTATATTGCTCAGCAAACAGGGCGGGGGGAACTGTGCTTACAAGAAAACATGGAATGCAGAGCAACCAGCCTCGAATAATATTGCGTAACGACTGGGAAAAGCAAACTTGAGGGGAAAATAAAATAAAGTGAAAAAATTCAGCTTCGAGGCTGCCAAAACTGAGCCATTGATTACAGCGCTTTTGATCCATTTGCATGCAGAGAGCTTTGCTTTGGAGCTGGGATGGAAACGGAGTCTTAATATAGCTGGCGAGAAAATATCCTTCTTGCACTCTCCTAACTGCACTTTGATAGGAAGCAGCCACAGAGCAGATGGTGCCTATATATAATCACCAGACCTATTATCCCAGCCTCTTTTAGCAATTTGAAGGATGTGATAACCACAAGGAGAGCAGCAAATATTCCCCCTCCCTCCCTCCCTTCCCCCTGCAAAGAAAAATATCAAAAAAAAAAAAAAAAGAGGAGGAAGCTATAATTATGGCAACGATTAAAAGAATTTCCAAATGAAGTAAATAACTATTTTGTGCACTGCTCCTTTAAACCAGAAGTCAAAAGTTAATTAAATAGCAGCATGTTACTGAGTCAGGAGAACACAGCAAGTCCCTGCGAAGTTGGGAAGGAGACTGGGGTGGCTTTGGCACTCCCTTCCCTCCTCGGTGTCCTTTTCTCTGCAGCTCTGTTCGATGGTGGGGGCAAGGAGAGCTCATACCCTCCGTTTCTCTACTTGCCAGAGCCCGGAGTCGCACAGTTTCCAAGGAGCAGCGCAGCGCTGGAAAGGCAGTTCTCTCCAGGGGTTTCTCACCTCACAAAGGCACTCAGGAAAACATCACAAATCAGATTTTCATCACGTTGCGGAGGAAAGGTGCTGTTGGGAGGTCGTTGTGGAGGAGCAAAGAGGGATCTGGGGGGTGGTTTGCATGTCTCTGCCAGCATGGACCTTTTCTCCCCTTTTGCAGCTGCCTGTTAGGCACCTCAGAAGTGCCCGCTGGCCACCCTGAAAGTGTCTGCTGGCCACTAGGGGCCCAGGGGTGAGTTGGGGAGAGCAATCCCTAGCTGCAGGTAGCTGGAGGCATTACTCATCAAGGACTTTATGGACATAAGTTAATAGTGGAGGCGCTGAGGAGCATCCCTGGATACCTGGCTCCTAGATGGAGCCCCCAGCCCCACACTGATGGTGGCTTCGGCGGTGATGCAAACTGCAGATGGAAACCCACGGGCGCTCAGAGTGATGAGAACAGTAAAGCTTCCCTTGGGAGAGCAACACGCTCCTATGCAATGAGTAACCACAGCTCACTGTCAGCTGTGCCAGTATTCAACAGGCTCCAGAGCAGCTGGTAAAATACACCTGCAGCTACAAGGGTCCATCCATCAACAAATCCTCCCGGCTGACCGACACGGGAGACTGACGAAGGGTCTGAGAGAATTACTGGGGATGTTTGACTTTGCTCCACAGCCCGGAGAGCATCAATCAGCTGCGCCGGCGGCTTCTGCGCCGCTTCCAGGTCAGAAGCATGACTCATTGGTGACAGGAATCCCAAGGACCATCGGATAATGCATAAAACCATCGCTGCTGCTTCTCAAGACCCCTTCCCCGAGACACCGGGGCTGCTATAAGGCAAGCGGAGGTGGTGCCGGAGCTGCATGCTTCAAGCTCCCCCCACCCTGATGTGCAGGTCAAGGATGGTGTCCTACCCCCCACTGCCAAGGGACAAGCCACATGCTAATGGCTGGGGGCAAAACCAGGGCGCCCAGGCCCTTCTCTGG
>NW_010410132.1:61371-70557 GCF_000710305.1 Buceros rhinoceros silvestris | reverse complement strand
GGGCAAAACCAGGGCGCCCAGTCCCTGCTCTGAGTGCTTACAGTTGGTGATTGAACTGGGATTTCCCAAGAAGGTGGGAGTGTCCCCACGTGCTGCTGGAATAGAAGTTCTCAAATTAGGAGGCCTCAGTGCAGGCAGGAAGCTGTGGAGCCATCGCTCTGTGAGTAGGATACGTGGATTTGGGAGCGGTGCTCTGTAAAGGAGACGTGTGGGCACATGCAAGGATGAAACCTTGCACAAACCAGGTTTGGAGGGAGCACTGGTGTGGTCCCAGTATGTGACACGCCTTCTTTGGTGACAGCCATGTGTCACCTGCTGGCATCCAGTGTTCCCCCTCCTCTTCACTAGCCACCCAGACCAACCACCACCCCCTTCGCCGTTCCCTAACAACAGGGCTGCCTGCCAGGGCCACGGCAGGCCAGACTACACAGATTATTTAAACACCTAAAAGCATCGTTTGGTGTTGCGAGAGCCCATTTCCCCCTTTGCCTTTGGGACCACAGTAGGACCCTTCCGCCTTCCGATGACATCTCTGCTCCTGAGCATCATGGCTGACAAGGGGCCGAGCAGAGGCTGGACCACAAGATCCAGCCCGTCACCCATGTGAAAACCCGCTTTCAAGTGGGAAACGCGTTCGCTTCCCTGCCTACTCGCTCTGCTTGGCAAGCAGGTACCCAAGCTCGACACCCTGCCTACGGCAGGGGAGGCGATCCACCCGCACGAGCCGTCCGCTGGGGGGCTTTCAAGTGGGAAACGCGTTCGCTTCCCTGCCTACTCGCTCTGCTTGGCAAGCAGGTACCCACGCTCGACACCCTGCCTACGGCAGGATCGGCGCTCAGCCCGAACGCGCTGCCTGCTGTAGGCTGCACATATGCCCCCCGTCATCGCTTGCTCCCACGTAAGAGCGGAGCGGGCGCGCCGGGGAAGACCTCGTCCCCATCTCTGTCTGATGCCTGGGGTAGCACCAGCTCTGCTTTGCTAACCTCATCCCCCCAGAGCCATCCGCATGCCCCCAACAAAGCCATCCACCGCAGGCAAGAAACTCCTTCTGCCCCGAAAGCTGTGTGGAGCGATGTTACCTGTGAACAGCTGCATGGCAAGAGCAGAGCCATCCCCCCCGGATGCGGGTCTGGGGACAATGACCAAAGCCAAGCACTGGGCACGGGGTTACTCTGTGTCACTGCATAAATCCCACTCTTTTTTTCCCCTTTCAGTCTTTGGGAAGACAAGCAAGCTGATGGGCTTTGATGTCAGTCTAAGACCCTCCTGGAGATGCGTTGCAGTGGGACCTCTGCGCCAGGTTGCTCTTTATTGGCCACCCCCCTTTTTGGCCAAAGACACCAAAAGAAGAGAGACCCTCTGGGTGCAAAGAGGTGAAGGGAATGTGCCAAAACAGGCTCAAAGGAGGAGCAGAAAGCTCTGGGACAGCTGAACTCAAGTCTCAAGCGTAGAACACGTTCTGACTGTCGCTCAAGTGCAAGAGTCCATCAGGACACTTCGTTAGGAAACACCAAACACAGCAACACAGATGGCGAAAGGTGACAGGCCAGAAAGTAGAGCCAGACCAGTTTCCTGCCCAAACTGGCTTCAAGCCTCTTCACCTCTGGCCCTTGCGAGCAAGCGCACAGCAGAGATTATTGAATCATTTTGCCTGGAAAAGCCCTTTAAGCCCATGGAGTCCCCCCGTTCCCCAGCACTGCCAGGTCCCCACTGACCCCTGTCCCGCAGCAGCACCTCCACACGGCTGGGAAACCCCTCCAGGGATGGGGACTCCACCACTGCCCTGGGCAGCCTGGGACACGCCTGCACAACCCCAACGGGACAGAAATGGCTCCTCAGGGACAACCTCAACCTCCTCTGGAGCAACTTCAGACTGTTTCCTCTTGTCCTGTCACTTGGGACTTGTGCTGTATGATGGGGCTGCTCTCATCTCTTCCTTTCAGAGACACCCATTTCCCCAGCCTGTACCTTGCTGTGGCATGGCCAAATCACACAGACTGCAGGAGCAGTGTCCCTCCCTGCACCAGACCAGCCAACGACCACCATGGTGGCTGCCGTGGTCCCAAGGTGGGATGGTTCACCTGGCCACCCTGCTTGGAGACCGGGTCTGGGCAGCGTGGGAGCTGGGCTGACGGTGGGATGGCACATGTAGCTGGCCCATCAATTCGAAACATCCTGGCCAGCAGACCAGCTCACGGGGAATGGGCACAGCTTGCTCTGTGGACACCTCCCTGCTTACCAGAGGGGTAGGGACACGGCAAATGGAGCAGCCTCACAGCAGACAGGGACACTGGCTATAAAACACAGCCCTGCAGTGACCACTCAAGAGCAGTAGCTGAGTTTGTCCAGCCCAAAAGGCTATTGCTCTTGTCCTCCACCACCGCTACCATCTCCAGTGCTTGGTGGCTTCCAGGTGACCACTCATCTCCTTGCTTGTTGAATGATGGTGTGCAGAGCTGTGGAACACATCTCCCAGAGACCAAGCGTTTTGAATTTACAGAGGGGCCAGGCAATCTGTACCTGCCGCTCAGAGCTGGAGTAGAAATTATGGTTGGACTCAATGGTCTTAAAGGTCTTTTCCAACCTAAATGATCCTATATTCTGTGTTGTCCTTGCTCTCAGTCCCATTTGCTGTTGTGTTTGTGCATATTCTGTAGGGATCTGAGAGAAGAATTCTGCTCCCACAGTACCTTTTCATACGATTCTGTTTCTAAGCTACAGAATTAGCAAGATATTGTAGCGATGACACCCTGGTGAAGTGGGTGACACCTAGAAATGTTCTCCGACGGTTACGTGCAACACTAGAGGGCGTGAGCAAGACAACGACTGCCCCCATCTACCACTGCTGAGAAGCTCAAGTCTAATAAAGGCCAACGAGCTACTCTCAGTCCACCAGTAAGAGAAAACAAGGAAATGTGAGAGATGTCCCCACCTGGCAGGATGAGTGCTGGGGTGACAAGTCCCAGTACTCAGCATGGCCAACCAAGGAACAAGCTGCTGAAGGCAATTCCAGATTACAAAGCTAATCCACCCCCAGCAAGAACAGTTGTTTGCCTCACTGTTGTAACCTTAGGAAGACTTCTGCACTCTTTACTTTTGAGCAAGCAACTTGCAACCCACAGGGTGGTCCTGTGGGTTAAACCATGCCACTTTCGAGCTCAGCTTGTATACTGGGTACGAGGACAGGGTCATCTCGGTGGTAGGCAGTGAGCTGTTGCACTGCAGCGTAGGGGAGGAAGAGTCAGGAAATCCACACTCTGTTCATGACAAGCGTCTTCTTGTTTCTCCCACCTCAGTTCCCTGATGACCTTCTGCAGCTCCACCATCTTCTTCATCTGCTCTCTCCCTAGGGAGTCCGTAACTGGAGCAAACATAGGCAAAATCCAGCAAGCCACGTCACACACACACATGCCAACATACAGTTTAGTAGCTGCAGATGTGCCTGTGGTTGGGATCGAATCTCTTCTAAGAAAGAGCCACACGACAGAAAGCCCTTCCCAGGACAGCAGGGTCTCCACAGGCTGGCAGTGGCCTTGCCCCAGAACCAGCAGCCCCTGGAGGAATCTTCACGTAAGAGTCCATGGGATGTTCCCTTCTTCTGCAGTCACCAGTATCTCTATATTTCTTGTGTTACGGGGACTTTGATCACCAGCACATCTTGCTGGTGCCACCTAAGCATGACTCATGCAAGCATTTCTCGAGAGCTGGCAGGCGCCATGGGACAACGAGGAATCTGGACTGGTGTGCATGAAGGAACTACGGTGATTTATTCCTTCTCTCCAGCTCTAAGACAAGACATTTTTCTTTTTCAGGACAAGGAGATTGTGTAGGTGAGAATTTCTCCTCCATTGCACTGCTCGCTCTCCTTCCCTCCTCATGGGTAAACATCAGTTTTCTGGCAGAGCCTCCCCTGGGATGGGTGTAGCAGACCTCAGCACCCAGCGTCCTTCCTGTTAGAGCAGAAGCAGAGGGTGGCTGCAGACCGGCGAACAGCTTTGCTGGTCCAAGGACCTCTCTGTTCTGTCACGGGGCAATCCAGGCAACACTGAAGTACCAAAGGGTTGGCAAACTCTCCTGTACGAACACAGGGCCGACGCCTGGGGTGTCTGCTCTGCAGGACATTCCACAGCAAGGTCTCTGACTTGTCCACCGTCACCGACCTGTGGTGCACACAATCACCTCATCCCCTGGTGCCACCCACGCCATACCTCCAGGCATTGGTGCCACTCCAAGTGACGCAGGGCGCGTGCACCAGGCCTGTGCTTGGCACTGAGCTCTTCTAGGCATAAGGAGGTCCTCGCTCCTCTGCCAGAAAGAGCCTGAAGCATCTGGCTCCTAATCCAAACGTTCAGGGCAAGCCACTGCTCCTGCAGTAAACCCAAGACCTTCTGCCCCTGTGTAGAGACTTGTCCCTGGGAAGCTGCTCTCCACGGGGAGTTTAAGTGCCCTGACAACACACCAGAGGTGACAGCATAGGAAAACCTCACCATACACTGGTAAAAGAAGTGATTCCGTTATCCCCAGGTTACACTGGGAGCAGAGGACCAAGACACTCGCCCAGCAGATGCACGTCAGAGCCTGGAAGCAAATCCTTACCTTTTCAGCTGTGGTTCAACAGGCTCACTTCTGCCAACTGGAGCTGCTATCAGTCTTGCCAAACCTTGTGCTTTTTTCTTGCTCACAGACCTTATGGTCCATTTGAGACTGGTGTACCTGCACCCCACCCGCTCAGCGCTGGACAAGCATATTTAACAGCAGAACCTCTTTTCCTCCGCACATATGCCCTTCTTGAGAGGGTGGAAGCAGAGGGTTAAGCTATGTTCTACTTCCATTTGACAACCCAAACCCAGCATGCCTTATCGGTGGAACCAGTTACACAGCGGAAAGGAAGGAGCCAAAGCCCCCATGCCAGAAGCTCTTGGTCTGCAGCTTTGAAAGCCAGTTGCTTTTTTTTCTGCCCTTTTGGAGTTTCCAGGCTCTGCCTCCACTGCAAAGGCATTGTGCAACCCGGGCATTTTGCAACTGCCGCCTGACTCGGCCGCAGAGCTCTGGGCTTCACCCTGTCCCACCACGCCTGGAGCACCTCTGGCCTCCTGTCCACCCACGCTTCTGAGCCCAGGCCGAGGCCACCTTTACTCCCGGCACACTAAAGCTTGGTTTAAAGTTGCAGCTCAAGCTCTGCAGATGGTCTGAGAAAGAATTTCTGATGATGCAGCAGAGGGGAAGGGGCACGTTAACTTCCATCGCTTCAGACGAATCCGTACCGTCAGATTGCTCCAGACCCAAACCCATCACTTACAATGCTGGTCCTGCTCCTGGATCACCATCACTGGGGTAAATCCAGAGCAATTCCTTCAGAGCACTCCAGACTTGCCCTGCAAAGGCTGAAGGACTCCAGCAACAGCTCCTCAAGCCTCAGTTAACATCAGCCAGTGGCGTTACGAGAGAGCTGGAGGTGAACCAAGCCCGAAGCAAGTCTCAAAGCCTGGGTCTAGGTCGAGTCAATGACAAGGATAGAGCAAAACAAATTGTCACATGAGCTTCAGCCACCCAAATTTAAACCCCACGCCATAATAGTGTGACACCTAATTATGCCACAATACCAGAAGAAAGAACCTCAGGCAAAATCACCACGTTACTCCTCCGGGAAAGACTTTGCCCCATTTCGGTGTCAGAAACAGGCTATGCCTTGGCAGGGACAGGTCGGGGAAGGCTGTGCCCTGCAGGGTGTTGCCAGATTAGGTCCCTGCCCAGAAAAACGTGTCCAAGAAAAAGGAAGAATTGAAAAATAATAACCCTAAACCCTAACAGTAACGATTTGAGGGCTTTACTTTGGAATAAAAGATTAATGGACCTATCGATTGACTCAAGGGGCTGGGACAAAGGCTGCCAGCCGTGTTTATTTTTTAGCATCTCTCTGTGGATTTGCTGTGCTTGTGTCCAAGCAAATATTGCGTTAAGGAAGCTTATGAACTAACACATGAAGCACGGTTGGGTCACCTCCAGCTCAGCCCGCAGGTTGTCTGAGCATGCTGCCACCAAAATACGCTAACAAGAGTTACAACAGCTTAACATTTAGGAGTAGGCTGGGCTGAAGAAGTGTTCAAATGCCTCTGCAAAGCTACTTAGCCTCAGAAATACGTGCATGACCCTTGGGGAAAAGGCTCCTGAATATGGACTCTGTAAATCTTGCAGTTCAGAGCAAGACGATGTGAGTGAGCTGCCCTGGTGCCACACAAAGCAGCTACTGCAGGGTGCTGGGAAAGGGCTGTTGCACTGGGACTTACGGCGGGGGATGCCATGGCAAAGAGAGCAGCAGAGATGGAGGAGGGATGTGGTCTTCCAGCAAAAGATCAGAGTAAAGTGTAGGGCTGCTGGGAGACCCACAACTGCTCCTGTCCCAGCACTGTGCTGCTGCACACACCTAATTCTGGGAGAATTTAGGAAAAGCTTCAGCAGTGCAGCAGCTCAGGCACTGCTACATAATTTGGCTGCTGTCTGGGCAAGAGGTGGGTTGCTGCTTCTGCTAAGAGGGAAGTCTAAGCGCAAAAAGGCTCAAAGAAATAGAAAGGTGTTTTTGAAAGGCGTTCTTCAAGACCTAAGGCATCTTACGGAGCTTTGGCCACTGTCAATGACTAAATTCCTGCACCCATCAGACTTTCCTGCTTCCAGATCTTGACATGAGGAACCAGATGCCTTCTGAAGCCATCCCTTCCCACTGCCACCCTGGTGTGCAAAGCCTCTGCATCACCAGGCATGCGAAAACCACAAGGAAGACAACCCTCTCCCCAAACGACCCCTGGAGAGATCTAACAGACCAGCTGCAAATACATTCATGGTTCTTCTCACCCTGCCTCCTTGTTCAGCCTTCCCCATGCAGCTTGGTCACCCTCAAACAGCTCTTCTCTGCAGTGCAGGGACCTGACCCTTGGAGAGGCTGAACATCACACCACCCCATGCTGGCAGGAGCTGGGGCTTCACAAGACAGGGGATGGGACGGACATGACACTCAGAGCCAGTGGAGAGGCTGAGCCCCTTGTGCTAAATCCCCATGTGGCAGAGCAGGCACCACTGCCTGAAGGGACTGACGCAGGGAGGCAAGGACCAGCGTGCTACAGTAATAAACCCAGAGCCGTGTTTCATCTCATTGTCGATTTGACACACCACCTAAAAAAGGCACTTATTACAGGAGAGGGAAAAACCCAGAAGCCTTAAGTGACCATTTTAAAGCTTTCAGCTATTTAATTGTGGCTTTCCACACGCTGATGGAGAAGCTGGCACCCTCGCTGCAAGAAGCCTCTCCTCCACGAAGCACTCTCTATACCTGGGGAAATGCCAAACTTCTTGGATAGAGACATTCTGAACCTCCCAAACCAAAGGAGGACGTCCAGCCTCGCAGGTGAGATGGTGGCCTTACCCAAGGTGACAGCAAGGCAGGTGTGGCAGCCCTCCACAGGGAGCGGGTGGGTAGAGGGGCTCCTGAACACCACCAAGAAGACGCTTTGCTCCTCCTCTCCCAAGGATGGCTCACAGGCATCAACAGCTGCTTTGAAAAACTTACAGCTGCAGTACGCCTTCACGCAAAGCCAGTGATAAATCTCCACCATGGTGCTCTGCACCATCTCCAAGTGCCCAAGGCTCGGACTGGGCTCTGCACTGCCCACCTCTCCCACCAAAGCCTGGCAGGGCCTCCCTGGGGGAAGAGCTACCCAACTCTCTGTAAAACACTGATGACTGCGCATCTAACCCTCCTGATCACCACCAGCTTCACGCCTCTGCAGATACAACCCTCGCTGATGGTAGATCCCAGCCTGCACTTCAGGGTCCCAACCCCATTTCCTCCCAGTAAGTCCTCAGGTCACTTTTGGACTTGACCTCAAGTTCCCCAGCTCACTTTTTGACATGAAGCATCAGTTTGGGAACTCTCGAAATGTGAACTGCAAAGCTATGTGGAGCTACATCAAATAAAAGGAGCTCCCTTCAACAATGCACATTTTTGGCTCTTACAACTTGGCTGTTTTTCCCTCCTCTCCAGCCGCCAGCTCTTTAAAACCCCACAGGATAGAGTGAAAAAATAAGGCAGGCAGGAAATAAAAAAGCAAGTAAGGGAAAGAAAGCAGAAAAAAAGGGTTTTCTATGGCCCAGATGAACCCAGCCCCTCTGCTAACCACGGCAAAGCAGCATTTTCTAGCAGGATGGAGGGGACAGTGCTGTGAGGAGCAGCCCTGGGTGGCTGACCCCAGAGCTTCCCGTGGGTACTTACTGGTGCTTGTGCTAGTGCCGATGGTGTTGATGGTTGTGGGGACGGAGGAGGAGGAGTAGAGGGGCAGATGGCCATTCTCGCACGCCAGGTTTTTGTCCTGCCAGCTGGAAGCGCTGACGCTTATGCCCGAGTCTCGAGAGTTTTGCCATCCGTTGAGTTTGTCGTCGGAGTTTTGTCTTTGGTGATAGTAGTGTGTCTGCCCGTAGTCCACCGAATCCGACCGACCTCTGTTCTGGCCGCCAAAGCCACCTGACGTGCGGTCCTCCAGGTGGTTGAGCCACATGGCCAGGGCGCTCCTGTCCTCCAAGGAGGTGGCGGGGTGTATCAAGGCGTAGGACAGCAGCTGCCTGCTCTCCTCGATGTGTTGGTTGTGTTCAATCGAGTGGGCCAGGATTTTAGGCAAGAGTTTCATGTATTCAACTTTTGCCTCAATGTTTCCGGGCTTCAGTAAAGGCAGGTGGGTTAACAACAGGGAAATCACTTTATCCTTGGATTCCTGTTGCCATTGGTTAATGATTCCTGTGGAAGGAATAGGGGAAAAAAAATAGAAGAGAATTGAGAAATCGGCAAACAGAGTTAATAAAGAAATAAATAGACCTTGGCGGGGTAATTACGACATGTCAAAGGGATGCCTCCCCGCCCGATGCCACAGCATGAGCATCTCCTGGGCACGGGGGTCACTGCAAGGTGTGCCCAGTTGGTCACCAAGACTTACCAGATGTTCCTGAAAATCACTAAAAAAGCCAAATTACACCCAATTCTATGGCCATACAGCTTCACTGCTGTTGTCCTAATGTTAATCCAAGCCCCGATTTGGCCCAAAATTTCCGTTTGGTTGCAGATTACACGAAATAAGACACAAAAGCACTTTGTGGATAAACCGGACCATTAAAAAGCACTGGTTGAAAAATGGGAAAGGTCAA
>NW_010410132.1:53790-61237 GCF_000710305.1 Buceros rhinoceros silvestris | reverse complement strand
GATTCAAATGAGGGATGGAAAGAGCACCCCAGCAGGAAGGCAATAACCAACCCAGGGTGTTGGTCCCCCACCGGCCCGGCACGATAAGCTGCCCCAAAGGTATTGAGGGAAGGGCTCAGCTGAAGCAGCCGCAGAGCTATTGTTCCTCTGTTAGCACACAGCAGATAAGAGAGGTTTGAGGACCAGGGAAAAAAAAAAGCAAACACGGGGTTTAGCTTCAAGAATATGCAAAAGGAAAAGCCAGGGAATTACAAACTGGTCACTTAAGTCGAACTCCTGGAAAACTGATGGAACAAATAATGAAACAACCTATTTGTAAGCACTTAGAAGATAACAAGATGATAAGTGACTGCCGACACCGATTTGTCAAGAACAATATAATTTCCTTCTGCGACAGAGTAACTGGCCTGTGAATAGCTGGAGAAGCAGTCAGCGCCGTAGATCTTGATATTCATGAGGAGCTGCTGCACATGGCTTCCTCAGCAGCACACCAGAGGGACACGCTCAGGCAAAACTGCTCTAATGCGGGCACACAGCTCATCAGAAAACCATACGGAGAGAGTCGTTACCGGTGATTCACCGGCAGACTGGGAGGATGCGCTGAGCAGGGAGGCTCGTGTCTCTCAGCCCTGTGGCTGCCACACCACCCAGGATGTCATCAGTGATACGGGTGAGGTAATAAATATATTCGACGTGCAGGTATTGTGCTAAGAGAAATGGAAACACTCCAGAAAACTGGATTAGAAGTCAAACAATGTTGACATCCGGAGAAACATCAGAAAAAAACATCTGTGAGGAGGTGGGAACAAATGGCTGTGCAGTATCAGGCGGGGAAGAGCCCGGGGTCAGGAACCACCACAGGCCAGACACCAGTCAAAATGCCATGTTGCACTGGAACCTGCACCAGCCAGCCTGTCCTCTGTCTGAGAGGTGCAGAGCGCCGTGGACTAGCTGCTCTCCGTGTCTCCTGGGGGTTGTAGGAATAGGTTTGAATTGCAAAGGTGAACGAGGTCAGGCGTGAAGAAACTACCTATGGGTAGGGCGAGTGACGCGCAGGGAGAGGTTGCCTACAGACCTTGTGAAATCTCCATCACTGGAGGTTCTTCTGAACAGCTTTTACACGCACCAGCCACGGATAGCTCCTCCTAGACCACGCAACAGCCACTTCCCACCCCCAGGTCAATCTCTTCTCCAGCATTTACCAACCCTCTCTATGAAGCCTTCAAACTTTCAAGCCCTGTAGCAGGCTGTGCCTAAGGGTGCCACGACTGAACTAGGTGATGAAAAAGGACTTCCTTCGGTTTGCTTTAAAGCCACTACCCAAAACTCACTGAGTGAAATGCCTTAAGCTCTCATATCATTAAAAAACCCTCCAAAATTTATGTTCTCCTTCCCTGTCTGCCATCTCCTAGCCATCCTGCAGAGGAAGCTGCTCTAAATCATTGATTACCCCTATATCCTTCACGTGGTTTTGAGGTGACCAAACCACACCAGTGAAGATCTGGGCGTCCATCTGTAGGATCACCCATCAGGGAAGACTCATGCTGCCATCCACCAGCTAACCCAACTCTCCACCACCCCATCACCCCGTGACCCAGAAGAGGTCTATCACAGTAGGGCCTTTTCCCAGTTAGGACCGAAACCCGCAGGTCGACTCCCTGACCCAGCTGTGGTGGTGGGCAGCACTCACTCCTCCAGCTTCACCTACTTCCCAGTTTCAAGGCATGCAACCACTTTAATAGGAAGCCACTAGATGGCTTGCTGGAAACACCGATGGCTCTCACTGGAACTTTCTGTAGCAGCATTTACTTCTCCGCAGACCCACCCATTCTCCAGAGCTGCTTCCCGACCCGGCCAACTGCCTGCCCGAGCCATCTCGGGCCTCTGTGCCGGGAGATGTAAGGGACATGTTGTGGCACAGCTTTGGTGGAGAAGGAATCGCTTCATTTGCAGCAGAAATGAGTTTTTCTAGGTGTTCTCCTGTGCCCAAGGAGATGCTGTGAGGTTGTTTTGATGCTAAAAAATGGGATTTGAGAAAAAAACACTCAACCTACGTGAAGTTGTAAAAAATACTCCAGTGTAGCGGGACTCAAAGTCCACCAGAGCATCTCCATATTTTCCACTTGCAGGTTTAACTGCTACAGGCAAAGCTTCCTGTTGTGCTTCATCTGGTTTCTCCATTCCCTCTCTCTCCCTGCCTCTCAGGCAGCTGCCCAGTGGGTTGGAAACCCATCCCCTTCTCTCCCCTCCTTCTGCAGAAGGTTGTCTCCCATTCCCTTATCACTCCCACGTTTAATCGTTGCTCTTGGGGTGATTTGACAGTGCTTTTCAGCTGGTGCAGCCTGGCAGCACCCGTGGGGAGAGGCTGGGGGATTTTGCAGCAGCTCGGATAAACTGAGACATCAAGAGATCATTAAAAAAGGCATTAGAGGCACTGCTGAGAGTCGGTGCCATTTGTACACAGGAACTAGGTAGTGAAATACATGCAGAAAAAGCAAAGCTTGGTGCAAACTGGGTGCAGGGGAGGAGGAGGAGGATGGAGGAGGCAGGTGGCCGTGCCTGGACTTCTTTTCCTTGCACGGGAGGGGCTGAATGTGAAGGTTACCAACAGAGAGACACAGGACGGTGCCAGAGCTGCTTCTTGGGAAACTTGCCTTGAACCTCCAAGAGATTTGGGGTTTGAAATCACAACCGCAAAAGATGGGGCATTGAATCTGAAAGCCCATGGCCGGCAAGGGGCCAAGTGTCCTTCCGTACCCCAACCTGGGCAGGAGCTGCTCTCCTTCTCAGCCAGCAGCAGGATGCGCACAATTAGACAAAAATGGAAAATAATTAGCTCCGAAAGAGGTTTGGCTCTCCCTGAGACAGGGCGAAAGGTCAGGCTTAATCCTATCTGCCAGAAAACAGAGGGATCTGGAGAGGGTGGTGCGGAAGGAGGAAAGCTGGAGCTGCCTCTGGGCAGGGGCAGAGGGGCTGGCGACCCCCCCTCAAAGCCCCTCGCCACCCTCTCCCCGAACACAGGAGACCCCACTTCAGCTCCCTGCCTGCTGCCACGCACTCCCAGGCTTCTGGGATGTCTCACTCTGTTCTGCCAGAAGCAGCCCCCTGGGTCAGCCATGGTTACGATGTGTCCCGCCTTTGGGCTCCCACATCGCAGGGTCTTCGCTCACTGCCTGCAGGTAAGGGGCCACAGGCACTAATTACAGCCTCATTAGTTCCTCTGGGTGTTAAATGGTTGGACTTGATGATCTGAAAGGTCTTTTCCCACCTAAATGACTTGATGATTCCATGCCTGATGCTTTCTTTCCCTGCTGTAAGGATCGGCAAGACACCCACATTTGTAACGGGCAAACCTGAGCACGGAGGAAGCTTCAAGGTTAAAAACTCCACCTTGAAACTCCCCCAAATCCCTGCCCTGCCATTGCACTGACATCTCCTTTTGGCGACGAGTTAAAGGAACAACGGACCGTGAGGACTCTGAGGAGCCAGCTCCCACCCCAGCCCTGTTACCCCTGTACCAGGAAGGGTCGGGAGCTGCTGGTACCCCTGAACCAGCAAATCTCAATTTTTATTACAGAAAACTTTTTCTTGGATGAGGCACTGAATGAAAGTGGGATGTGAAACTATTTCCTAACGTAGGATTACTCGACCGGTATGATTTTGCTGCTGTACAGCACAGCTGATGCCTGCGTATAAATACAGCACCAAATATAGCCGGGTCCTGCTTCCAAGGCTGGACTGTGCTGCGCTATGAATAGGTCCAACACCATCCCCGAAACCGGGGCTTTCTGGCTTGAGAAAGAGCCGCTGTTTGTCAATTTAATAAGCACATATCAGCTTTCTCTGTCACAGATCTGCTTAATCGCTTCTGCATCTCTGCAAACTGTTAATTGCCCTCATGGCCGGTGGTGATGGATCCACCTCCAACGCCCTGCTCCATGACAGACCTTCTTGCCTTTACTTTGAACCTTCCCCCTGAGAGACGACAGGGTTATTTCAACCGCCAGTGAGACATGTGGAGGTCCTGAAGCTGTTCATGATGTCCTGGGACCAGTCCCTGAAGGTACAGCCAGCCTGGGTGGACAAAGCAGAGATACACCCAGACCCTGGGGTGTATCAAACCCTGCACAAACCATCGCAGGCAGCACGCTGGTGCCTGCGCTGAGGAACCATGAAGTCCTGAACTGCCTGGTTTTCCCTTCTAGTTTTGACTTTTGCAAACAGACCTCGAAAACACCAACCCTGCCTGGTGGGATGGACGAGAGGAGCTGCCACCACAAACATATGAATGGTGTGGGACATCTCACCAGGTGAGATATCTCCAAGGAATGATGGCAATGCAGGATATCTCTGAAGTGCTTAAAAAGACCCCCCCAAACAAGCAACCTCAACCAAGATTAACCCTTTCATTCTGAAAGGAGAAATTGGGTCATCCTGTCATATATGGCTTATCGCATTTCATAAGCGAAGAAGACAAATATGTTGACAGGGGTTTTGACAAAACAGATGAGGTAAATGATGTGTTATTTATGAGCTAGACAACAGCTTATCATGAGTAACAAGGACAACAATTAAAGACTGGAAGTGTTTCAAAAACTGCCCAAGGATTTTCCAAGTGCCAAAGAGCACTTTCCAATAGTAGGTTTGGTGTCATTGCTCCACAGTGGTAAGTCACTGCTCTTAAGGGCTCCAGTGGTCAGTAAATTACTCTTAAATGACAGTTTTATTATGCCCTTGTCTTCAATTTAACAACATCTCCCATAAAAAGTTCTCAAAAGCCCATTCAGATTATTTGTCCAAGCAGGAAATGACTAAGCGTTACATACGCACGCCTGAAGGCCACCCACCAAAGAGAGCACCTCCACTGCACGGCCAAATGGACTGGCACTCGCAGATGTACAGGAGTTTGTACCAAATATTTAGGCTGGGATCCCTGATCTTGCAAAGTGATATGTTGCAGCATCTGGGATGCTCCCGGACAGCAAGCAAGCCCTCCTAGAGATGGACGACACTGAGGATTTCACGTCTTGGATGGCCAAGAGCAAAACCGAAATCCAGTTTAGGATTGCAAGCTTAGGCAGCTTGCAACTGCTTCAAGCAAGCCTGAAATCGGCAGCCCTGGTGCAAGCCGCAGCTGCTTCTGGGTTTGCAGGAAGGTTTTGCAGAGGCCTTCCTCAGCGGCTCCCAGAAGAGGTTCCCATAGTTTGCCGTTTCCTCGATTGCCAATGCAGCACTGGCTCTGGGCAATGGGCACAGCTTCATGGAATCACCCATGGTTTTGGCACAGGCAGAAAAATCAGTGCCCAGACTCTTCCTGCTGCATAAAGACCCAGCAGCACATCACGACCCTCCAGCTCCTCCATATATGCACACAAGATGCTCTGCTTCGTCAAAATCACCAAGATCTGTGCTAAGTGAGGTCATGGCCGGAGTCAGCCCCGGCATCTAACCTCTATTACAGCTGTGCAGGTGTCTTCACCCGGGCAAAAGGGGTCAGGAAACCCGACCTCGCATAGAAGCACAGCCCAACAACCTCCGTTCGGTCAAAATGTCATCTCCTAGTGACCAGCCACCAAGAGACAAAGCCCAGCCCCAGGTCTACTGGCTATTTGTTCCAATGTCTCCTAAGTACTTCTGTTTGCCTTCTTGTCCAGCTGAATTTATCTGGTTTAAGCTTGAATTTGTCTGGCTTCAGCTTCCAGATAAATTCCAGTCTGAATCAAAGTGCTCCTTGATGTCCTGCATTTCTCAAGTGAAGGTACTCAGGACTCGGCACTCAAGTCACCTTCCTCTCTTGTTTCTATAAGGCTCAGCAGGAGCTAAATGTCCCACCTCCAACAGCTCATGGCTCTTTGCTCATTAATCTCAAGCCCATGGCAACACTTCTGCTGGCTCTATGGCACCCGCGTGAATAGGGTCTTGCCTGGCTCGGTGAAAAGCGTCAGTAGGGTGGAGAGACCACAGCCCATCTCGCGCAGGGTGGTTTGCAGAGAAGTTAAAGCAGAAGAGCAAAAAGTGAAGAGATCTCAACCACAAGCCTGAATTTGCACCGAGCGTATAGACCAAGGGTAGGTTGCTGCCAGTCCCAGCCTTCCTGCAACTGGATTTACTGGTCTGTGAGATGGTCCAGCTCCCCATCACCCATCACACATCTCTCCAATGCTGCTGCAGACGCCAACCTCTGCCCTGGCTCTTGCCACAGCAGCTCGACTGAAGGTGAACTACAGCGTGTTTCCAGACGAAGGGTTTTAAATTACTATTTGCAGTAATTAGCCCCTGCATGCTGACCCCGCACAATACTTCGTTTGGGAGAATCTACATGATTCTTCTCCTCAATCAGCCTCACTCAAAAGACCACCATTAAAGAAAACAAAGCGAGAACCCTGTGGAAATCCTCTCTGTACCCCTTCCAGAGCACATCAATACCCTCGCCATTAAACCTGGCAGCCTTCTCCCTCCAGAAGAGGCCAAATAATAATTTCAGCATGTGCCTTTTTGTTACTGCAACCGACTCTAATTAAAAGAAAAAAATCTCAACGATAAAGGTTATTGCAGACCTGCCAATTGCACAAGAGGGAGATGCAAGCTGACACTGAAACGGTGGTGAACCTGAATCCTGCTCCTCGGCTCACCAAAATCGATGCAGAATGGCGGCTAACACAGGCAAGACGACCCTGGTGATGCTTCTAAGCTCATCTGTATCCAGGAGGCTGCGGTGTGGTGTGTAAAGCCCATCAACCTCCCCCTGCTACGTTCAGACTGGTCTGAATTTATGCCTGCGCTAGAGCTGACCTCAGCGCAGAGCAGGAGGACCTAATCCTATACATCTGAAGGCAACGGGAGCCATGCCAAACAGCATCGTGCCTGCTGGATCCGGCACCCGTGGCTTCCTGGCACCTCGCGTTATTGCAGACCTGCCAATTGCACAAGAGGGAGATGCAAGCTGACACTGAAACGGTGGTGAACCTGAATCCTGCTCCTCGGCTCACCAAAATCGATGCAGAATGGCGGCTAACACAGGCAAGACGACCCTGGTGATGCTTCTAAGCTCATCTGTATCCAGGAGGCTGCGGTGTGGTGTGTAAAGCCCATCAACCTCCCCCTGCTACGTTCAGACTGGTCTGAATTTATGCCTGCGCTAGAGCTGACCTCAGCGCAGAGCAGGAGGACCTAATCCTATACATCTGAAGGCAACGGGAGCCATGCCAAACAGCATCGTGCCTGCTGGATCCGGCACCCGTGGCTTCCTGGCACCTCGCTCGTCTCCATGCTGCAGCGGCCGGGAGAGGCCAGCTCTGCATCCTGGGGACCACTTCTTCCCAGGTCCCCAAAACTGCTTGTCCCAGTGAGTAATGCGGGATTTGAGAGTAGAAAGCAAAGCAAACTGTGCATCTGGCTTTTTGCTTTCGCTCCCTCCCATGCTGCTCTAACAGCCTGACTTGTGGAG
>NW_010410132.1:51385-53639 GCF_000710305.1 Buceros rhinoceros silvestris | reverse complement strand
AAACAAGCCTTTACTAGGAGCTGAGATCAGCCACAAGGTCTACAAACAAGCCCTGGACACAAGGAGGGCTCAGGAACTGTGATTTGTGGCTATTGGGGCTCTGAACTTTCCCTCCAGGAGCACCCACTCCAACAGCTATGAACCTCTAGGTCCAAGGTGGCTGTACATCTCAGTGCCACCACAGCACCTTCAGTACGATGAGATATAAAAAGGCAATCACTGAACCCCCGTGTCCTGGATGGTCATCTTCTGTGCAGATTTAAGTGCAGATGACCTCTTTGAAGGACAGAAAGACCTTTCGTTCATCAGCACCTGTAAGGAGAGGACAGATAAATGACAATTTGCCCCTTGTACCATGCAAGACACATGCACGTTCTCCCTTCTCCACGCTGCACACTGGCTCTGCAACAGTGCCAAGGAGCACCAGTGCTTGACAGAAAATTTGCTGGTGATGTGCTGCAACCTCTCAGTTCACATGGTGCTGGCTCTCCTCCGTGTTTCCAGCAGCAACATTACATTTTGAGAAGCTAAAAATACATTAAGTACTTTCCTAATGTTTCTTTTCCACCCCAGCGGTTGCTGCAGAGAAGCTCCGAGCAGGAGGGGAGGTGAACAGACCAGCGTGGATGTATGAAAAGATGCTATAAAAATGGAGCAATAGGCACAGCACATCCTGCAAAAGGAGGTGGCTGGGGAAATCCCTGCCGCAGGCAGCACCACTTCCTCGCAAAAACAAAAACAAGAGCTGTACAGCCGTCAACGGCAAAGAGTTTCTGATTATACCGCAGGATTCAGCACAGACAGGAGCGCAGAGGACTTCAGGAAGGAGCATCTTCTCCATCTTTACTGACTGAGATTAAGCAGCTCAGTAGTGTAAATTAACTACACAATAGCCCTTTGACTTGCTAAACGTAACGGTGCAAATTTAACCTCTGAAAACAACTCTGTCCAAAAGACACAACCTTCCTGCAACCGCCCCCAGCATCCCCCTGTGTGCAGCGGACAAGTTCTTCAACACCCACTGCCAAGGCAGCGTGGATGGGTTTGCTGACACAGCTGGGTTGCAAGAGGCACGTTGGCCATTGCTGGCCTTATTTTCTGTGCCTCATAAAAGGTGTGACCTTGCTGGGCAGTGCTCTGAAACACATCACAGAACCCCAGACTGGTTTGGGCTGAAGGGACCTTCCGAGCTCACCCAGCCCAGCCCCTGCAGGGAGCAGGGACATCTGCACCCAGAGCAGGGGGCTCAGAGCCCCAAGGGCCAACCTGACCTGCCATGGGGCCAGCGATGGGGCTGCTGCCACCTCTGGGGGCAGCCTGGGCCAGGCTCTGCCCACCCTCAGCACAAACAATCTCTCCCTTCTCTCTGCTCTGACTCTCCCTCTGGCAGTGGAACCATCCCCCTTGTCCTGTCCCCACAGCCCCTGCGGAACAGCCCCTGCCCAGCTTTCGGACACCCCTTGCAGCACTGACAGGCTGCACTCAGGTCTCCCCGCAGCCTCCTCTGCTCCAGGCTGAGCCCCCCCAGCTCTCTCCCCTCTCCTCCCAGCAGAGGGGTTCCACCCTCTGATCCAGCTGCCCTCAAAGGTAGCCTGATGTGGAGGTGAGGTGGATGTGGATGAGCACCAGGGAGCTGGCTGCTGCACCTTGAACGCACTTCACTTTTGAAAACCAGCCAATCTCGCAGTTTTGGGGAAGCCGGGCTATGGAGCAGGTGACAGCACGTTCAGTTGTTACTATTGGCAGCTTCCCTCTCCACTGAACCCTCCAAAGCATCAGCAGTGTCCATCAAGTGTCCCCTCTGTAGCATCGGTGCCTTCCTTGGAAAGCCAAGAAATGACTGGACAGGATGTCCCCAGGCTGAGCATCTCAAGCTGGGATGGCACATCATCTCACAGCAGGGACAGTGTTAGCAGGAATTTCTCACCGAAGCCAGCCTCAAAGACATCCCTTGATTAGATCTTCTCATCCCGTCAGCACAAACAGGCTGATGAAACCCCACCGGCACAAACAGGCTGATGAAACCCCACCGGCAGACGGAGCAGCAGGGCAGGAAGCTCAGCGCTCTCCATCCAAACTGGGAACTCCAAAGGGAGCAAACTGTCAATTACTTTGGTCAGAATCAGAACAAACTGGGAGATCCCTCAACAAAACATCCCTTAATTCATGCTGAGAGCCACGAGGACAGAAGAGCCATCTCTAATGTGCTGCAGAGCGAGCAGAAAGAAAACAGATTTTCACGTTTTTGACACTC
>NW_010410132.1:48872-51274 GCF_000710305.1 Buceros rhinoceros silvestris | reverse complement strand
CCCCCCTCCACCTCACGAGCTTGCCAGAGCTCCAGTTATTAGGAGGCTGTTTGTACAAACCCAGAAGCAATATATTTTTAGCACAGGAGAATCGCATGGCACGATGTGCTGCAGCAGACGGCAGCGGGAACGGGGATTTTTCCTCCTCTGAATTGGCCGCAGCCACTCCGGTTTTCAACCCAAAGCAGACTTTCAGGAAATTCAGAAGGAGCGTGAGTCTTTTTCCAGGACATATGTAACACCAAGCTGAAGAACACTCGATTTTCATACTGTGTGTCTGATGGGAGGTTTTACGGAGTTGTTTTCTAGGCTGTATCTGCTGCACTACGGAGCGCAATACCATGTATTATCACAACACTCCCTAGCAACATGACTTTTAATTTAGTGCAGAGCGTTGCGATGTCGAGAGCATCTCACTGACTCAGAGCAAAGACAACACGCTGGGAAACCTTATCAAAAGCCCCACAGCTGCTAAAGGAACCTACACCACGTGTATGACGGCATTGGAGCTCCTCAGTGTGATGTGGCCGACGCCGGAGAACACCTTGGGAAAGACAATTTTGCTTCACTGATTTCACAAGCCACGGTCCAGCCAGCATGGTGTCATGGAGTGATGACTACATCCACGACAGCGGTAGCAACGGGTGCAAAACAAGTGTGAAAATCCCACAAGTTCTGTTCAAGTGCTCAGTGTTTGGACATAAAAACGTGGGAAATGGTTTAGTGCCAGACACAAGAGCTCAGAGCCAGATGGGACAGCAGCAAGGATGAGGTAGCACCTCCTTGCTTCTCACCCAAAGGCCAGGAGGAGGACAGTCACTTGGTAGACAAAGCGGTCAACCTCCTACGAAAGCCGTCCTGAAGAGTGAAGCCAGCCTGACACCGGACAAGGACCCACAGCACCGGTTCCTCTTCACATGCTGGAGCACACGAGCTCCTGAGCATAAGGGTTATCATGCTCCCAAGCCTCAGATGGGGAGGATGGTCTTTCAAAAGGGCAGGAAATAGTGCCTGGGTCCCAGCTAACAACTGCAAAACTGCAAAGGCACCATCAATGGTGGCTCCTCCACCTCTACCCACTGGTGCAGGAGAGCAGCAGAAAGCAGAAGCACCATCCACACAAGGTGGGTGGAAGAAAGCTATCGCAGCAGAAACGACACCAAAACGCTGCCCCTTTGGGACAGCAGAGCGGAGGGGAATCCATCAGCCCTTGTGCATGCAACGAGGAGACAGAAATATCAGAGCAGCCGTGCCAGGTCTGATGGACAAAGATATCCCGACGAGATCCCGGGTCAAGTGGCTTTTGTTGGCTGCCGTGCAAAGTTCGCTGAGCTTAGCTGGCCCACAGAGGCAGCTTGGCCACAGCACCGGGATGGGTCAGAGAGGATTAAAAGTATCATTAAACAAGGGGCTGCAGATTGCTTCCAGAGGTCCCATCACTTCTTGGAGCTTGTGAGCTCAGCGATGGCAAAACGCTGCTGGTTTTGCTGCTTCTGGGAAATGCGGGTGCAGTTGGGAAGTGAGTTCACTGCCTGCTTTCACTTATGCTGGGGTTATATTGCTCGACATGCCCTCAAATCCAGATTTCAGTGGAATTTCCTAGGAAGCCAAAGAAATAAAACACGCGATTTCTGTATCTCCTCTTTGAGCCTAATCCATAAAAACACCCGAATCTTCCTGGCTTTCAGCAAGGAGTCTACAGGCACAACCACAGGCAGGGGGGAAACACTCCTCTGACTTCGTAATTTCAATTGCAAAAAGCCTTTTAGCAAAAGCTCAATTGAAATGCAGATAGGTTTCTTCAAAGGCTAAAAAAGAGATAAAATTATCTGAATGTCACAACTATGTTGCCTAACATGGAGAAAGGATTTAGAAGGGGGGAAAAAAAATACTAAAAATAAGTTATGAAGGGTATGTGAGGTATTGATATACAGCACATGGTTTAAACTGTTAATCATTGAACAGATTCCAGTATAAAAATAAAGAGATTGAAGCTGCACATAATGGAGGAATTGCTCTATTTATAAACTCCCCTGTGCAAAGGGCAGGCGAGGGCCGGGGCGAGCAAGCAGTGGAGGCAGAGGGCCACCGCTCCGGAGCCCATATTTTGGGGGAAAATAAACAGATTTTCTAAACTATTATTATTATTTTTAAGCATTGTCAACAAAATCAACCCAAGCTGCCCAAGAGCCTGTGTGCCCCAGCCATGTGAGCAGCATTTACAGCTCCTGCATGTGACAGCTCTCCCAATTTAGCCAGTAACTGACTCCCTCTGACCTGTAATAACACCGCTCCCAAATTAGAGCCCTCAATTTGACTTGGCTTCGGTCCTTCCCTCCAAGCAACATAAAGCATCCTTTTCTCCCCACCCCCCAACCCCGAACATTCATAATCCCATCCTT
>NW_010410132.1:47559-48682 GCF_000710305.1 Buceros rhinoceros silvestris | reverse complement strand
TGGGCGGGGGATGCAGGCAGCGAGGGGTAGGGAAAAAGCCCGGTGGAAAAACACCAAGAGACAAAAACAACAACAAAATCAGACAAAAATTCCAAGTTGGTGACATTCAGCTGGAAAAGCTCAATGACTCACATGCAAATAAAATCTGCCTAAATTCACCGCTGCATGACGCAGGCCACTGGCTTCCACATAAAAAGGCCAGGATGAAATCATCCACAATTAAGTTGGAGCTTGGAAGGCTGCAAAAGCAGCCGCATCAGCGCGGTTCCCTCGGCTTAATAGGAAACACAAAGGAAGGAAGTTCAGCGGAGTGAGAACATCCCCCTTTTCCCCTCCTTTCCACCGACACCTCGCGCCATCAGTCATCCCCAAGCATCGACGCAGCTCCTCCAGCATCACACGTCGGCGCTCAGCTCCGGCAAGCTGCTCACTAAGCAAGCGGCTGCCAGCTTTTAATGGGCTTTCCTGGAATACTAGCTCAAAAGTAAAATAAAAATAAATGTGGCTACGTAGGAAGGCAAACTCCCACTAGTTAGCGACTTCTCCCAGAGATTTCGGCCCCGTCCGTTGCAGAATGGTACAACATATCCTACAATTAACATTTACGAACCGTGGAGCAAAGCCAGTCCCTTCCCAAATCCCCCATACATGCAAGGAGGTTTTCTCTTGTGTTGCAAAAGGACTTTTAGAAGAGTTTTCATTCGCTGTCTGAAGCCACGCTATAGACACGCACTTGCGGTGACCCGCGGCGCAGCACTGAGGCAGGGAACGGGGTGCAAGGGGTTCCCCTTACGCCAGCACGCACACCCGGCTCCACATCCCTACCCCTCCGCACAACCTCTTGAGGGGTTGTGCCACGAACCAGGTCATCGGCCTCCTCCCAGTTAAAAATAACATTGGGAGGGGGGGAATAAACTAAAAAAGGTCATTTTAACCTAGATCAGGCTGCTGATGGGATTCACAACAGCACAGCTCTACAAAAGGATTTTGGTGCTCCTGCTGAGAAAGGAAAACAATCCTTTAACGAAGCGTTGGTCCCCAAAACACTGCTCCGGGGAGCAGCTGGTGAGCATCCGTCCGGGATGCAGGACAAGGCCCCAGGCATCCGGAGTGGCTGGCGCAA
>NW_010410132.1:42123-47439 GCF_000710305.1 Buceros rhinoceros silvestris | reverse complement strand
GGAGGGCGGTCGCCCAGCCGCTGATTGCACCCAACTCCAGCTGGTAATACACAAGGAGCCCACAGAAATGAGGTGACCGGCCGCACTTCTACTGACAAACCAAGGTGCTCGGACCTTGATGGGCTTTCCCCGCCGCCTGGGATTCACCGCGGTGCTGCGCTGCGCTGCCCCGTCTGAGCCGGAGGCTCCTCTGCTCTACTTGCTCTGGCTTGCAGGGGCTGCAGAAGCAGGATGTTAACAGGTCCATAAAAGGTAACTGGGAGATATGAGCCTCCTGCCAGTGAGCCTACATTTGCTCCGGAGGAATCCGCACCTCCCCAGAAAAAAAAAATAATATAAAAATAAATACACAGAGGTCTGCAAGCAGAGAAAGGTTGGAACTGTCTGCAGGAGGACATCCGACAGAGCCCGGGCCATCTGGTCACCCACCCTGCCCAGCGACGCTGCCCTCCCTTCGCCACCAGATGCTGATTCCTTTCATCCCGCCTGGTCCTTCGCTGGTGTAATTTTAGGTCTGTGAATAGGACCATCTGCCTTTGAGATGCTCATTTGTCTCTGGCTAAGCCCTCCCTTTCACCACCCCCTTCTTAAAGGAAGTCCAAATTGGGCACTGCTGAGGACGGTGTTTCTTGCCTGGTCCTCTAATCACCCAACATTAACGAGCACGCTGTTAACGCCACCACTCACAGAATTGGGGGGTTTCACTATCTTCAAAGAATTTTGCAAACACTTTTTTGTTCCTCCCTGCATTACCACTGCAAAGTAGCAATTACTCACTTCTCTCTAAACCTGGTGGGCTTGATCCAGCATCCCGGAGCTCGGCCAAAACACGCTCAGCAAAATTTAACGTGGCCAAAGTAAAGATAAACCACACTGGTTCCTATCTTTGGATGCTAGGGGCTGCTACTGCTGCTTCCTGTCCCACAGCAGACGTGGGAGTGGTAAAAATAAATGCTGGAACCGCACTGGCCAATGATTTAATTTTCACGTATTACGAGGAAAAGCAATGCCTGGAGAAAAAGGAGTTTTAAGGTAAATTTTGCTTTTCTACACATCTAAGTGTTATGAATGAGAGTCACTATCATGATCTGCTGCTGCTCTTTGCAAAAGGCTGCAGAAAAATGCTGCAAAACCTCAGCATGCCCGCGCTGCCTCCCTCAACAACGTTTCTGCCCGGAGCAGACAGGAGCGGAGAACCTCCTTGAAGAAGCCCTTGATGGCTTCTTGACGTGGGTCTTGAGCGAGTGACAACACACGCTTAGTTGGGGTGACTATATGGACCCCTCAACCGCAGCTGGACATAGACAAGCTTTGAGATCACGGCAAGGCCACAGGGGACGCCCACTATGCTGGGGGCTCAGCCCACCGCTTGGGATGAACGTTAGATCCTCCTCCATGTCCCAGCCAAAGGCATCACGGACCGCTCAGGAGGACCGCACGCAGCACGGGCTAACGGGTTGAATCTGGGCATCTGCCAGCTGTGCAGTAATTATTTTCCACGCTTTGTCAAGATTTCCACAAGTGTCTGCGGTGGGTGGGAAGAGCACTCCTGCCCTCCAGGTAACCCCTTCCATGACAAATTGGCTTCTTGCACAAATCCAGGTTGCGCAAAGCTTGTGCAGCTCTCCCAAGAGCTTTTTTTTTTTTTAAAAGATGAGAAAGGTCGTGGTTTGCTCTGAGGTTTGGCTCAGTTCTCAGCCCTCTTGTGAACCTCAGGACCTCGCGGACATGGAAACCAGCGTTAGACAACACAGAACTTCTGTGGGGGAGAGCCCCTCTTGCTGCAGGGACCCCACACACTGAAGAGCAAAAGCCAGTTGTGCTGACAAGCTCCTCACAGGGAAAACATTCTCATAACTTAATAAAACAAAATTTTTGTGCAATGCTTGATGTGTAAAAATCAAGCCCTGGCTTTGGCTGGCCACAACTCTGCCCTGTGGGAGCCTGGGGAAACACCTGGCTGCCCATTGCTTCAAACTCTCTGCAGCAAATAAAAGAGAAAACAATTTAATTGATCTGGTGAGATCTCAGATTTGACGAGATTTTCTCCCTGGGTAAAAATGGACATATTTTGCTTTAGCTTTAAAGTACAATGAAAAGAAAACTACAATAGCTTGGGTGTGAAGTGAGGGAGAGCAGACACCCTCCACACCATGAGCTCTGGATGCAGAAGCCCCAGGAGGAGGGAGGCAACGCAGACACCCACCCCTTCCCCTTCTGCTACTCACATCCCCAGCGCAAAGCACTTGACCAAAGCCAGCGATGAGTCACCATAAGGAGGAGACTTTCTAAGTTCACCCACTTTGATCCTGCCCCCGAAGTGCCAACGTCAAAGAGGAGGGAGGGGAGAGCTGGGGGCTGAGTCAGAGGAGGGGAAAAATCTACGCAACTTAACAGAGACATTCAAAGCAAAGTGAAACTCCTCTTTTTCTACGAACCAAAAAAAAGAAGTGGGGTGGAAGAGCTGACTGGCACAAGGTAATGCTGGTACCAGAGCAGTGGTACCAGCGCTCGGCTCGCTCCCTGCACCTGCAGCTGTAACAAGCACTCACGAGTCAGAGACACCAGCGTAAAACGCACCTTTCACCGGGGAATTCACGGCATTTCAGTGCTGCCCGCGGCTGGCACGTAACAGCAGCCGACTTGTCTTTCCTTTATAACTACGCTCACATTTTGCTTCTCGTACACCCATGAAACGCTCCAGGACCTCAGAACAAAGAACAACATTGTTCCTTCAGAACAGAACTGCTGTTCAGCCAGGTTTTATTTCTATTTCACAAAAACATTGCAGGAGCTGCAAGGCTTCCTTTTGAGTTGGGGGTGGCTAAAACAATCTGGTGGCGTCACAGTCACAGCTATTTCACCAGGAAGGTTTCCATGATGCTCCTTCCACAGTGAACACAACACGACACAGGTCAACATGGACATTTGACCTAATGAATAAGGAACATCACAGCTCTGAAGGCACTGGTTCCTCAGCCATAACTGCTGCTGCCCATCAAAGTCCCCCAAAATTATGTTGTGAGGCCCAAAACACTCATTTATATACTAAGGGGCGTTGGGGATGTTTGGCAGCAGCTGATGTAGCTCCGACAGCTGATGGTGGTCCAGCCGCTGGTGTTACCAACGCTGACCACCAGCATCCGGGCAGACAGCAAAGGAGGGGAGAAAGGAAAGGTCACCCTTCAACATCGCAAGGCTCTGGCGGGACCTCTTCTGTTGGATTGCGAAATCTCCATTTAATGCTACGTTTTTGAGCCTTAAGAGTGATGTAGAAAACCAAGCACTCTCCCAGCAGCGAGCAATGATGACTTCAACACTTCTTAATGCCTGAAACCTGAAAAGCTTTTACTGGTTAATGTGAGTTTTCAGTGGAACCAAAATCCTTCCTCCTCTTCCCCCTGCCTGGCTAAAATGACCATTTTTAACTCCCAAAAAAAAAAAAAAAAAAGCACAAGAAGGATTTGAGATTTCATTTTCTTTACCAAATACCATAATATCTGGGAAGATACTAAATGGAAACCAGGAATTTTTGTGGAGGAAGAGGGAGGAAAATCCCCTCCTGTGCATCCTGTTGTCTGGCGCTGAAGAGCAGCCACATGCTGCAATAACCCACACAGAAAGATTTACACTACTCAGACGTGACAGACACGAGAAGCAACAGGATTTTTGGAAGCCACTGACCCTTCTCTTACCCTCCAGGCTATCGATTACAGCTGATCAGCAGCCATGCTCTTCAAGCGGCTCCAAGCCCATCTACAGTGACACTGTAGCAAAGCACAGAAATCTAGTAAATTAGGAGAGCTAGGCGACGCTCTCTGGGATTTTGCCGCAGGTAAATCCTGCCTCACCACTCCTGGCAGTCACTCTAAGTTGGCCCTGAGATGCCTCAAGCCCTAATCACGTTCCTGCAAAGAGCACAGAAACGAGTGGAGAGAAAAGCTGCATCCCCAGAAAGGGTGCTAGCAGCTTCTCTTGGCTAGAAACAAAGTTGGAAAAATGCAGTAACATGACAAGCAACCAAAAATACAGATGCATTAGTGGGAGCAGTAGCCATCATGCTGCAGGGCACCATGGAGAAGGTCAAGGCGCCACAGCCTTGTTCAAAGCGGCACCAGGGGAGGTTTAGATTGGACAGAGGATGCATTTCTTTACCAAGAGGGTGGTCGAACACTAGAATGGGCTTCCTAGGGAGGTAGTCGATGTCCCAAGCGTGTCAAGTGTTTCAGAGGCATTTGGACAAGGCCCTTAATAACACTCTCTAACTTTTGGTCAGCCCTGAACTGGTCAGATGGTTGGACTAGATGATTGTTGAAGGTCCATTCCAGCTGAAATATTCTTTTCTCCTTCTCCCTTCCCCTTCTCCTCCCTCTCCTTTCTCCTTCTTCTTCTCATGCGATTCCATGTAGCTGGGCTCTGCTGCAGTCAAGTCTTCCCTGCAGAACGACCTGATAGTCAAACACCTCCAGCAGCTTGGACTCTGGCTGTAGAGATTCAGACTGTGTCCTCCAGCATGCAAGGAGGACGTGTCCTCCTCCCACATCAAGGCTTTGCTGCACCGTGACATGGCAAGAGCACCATTCTGCTCAGCGCTATGGGTCTACATCACGGCTCCCCACTGGAAAAGTGAAGCCTTAGAGCTTCCCAGCTCAAAGGGATTGCTACAACTGCTCAGACCCTCCAGGCCTCCAGCTCTCTTTGTGTGAAGGGAAAATTCAGGATGGGGTTTGTACAACTCTGAGTTATCATCTATCTTCTGCCCCTTTCCCCTCCTGGTATCAGGAAGAGACTGTACTTCTCAGGTAAGGTAAACCCTGCACAGCATTTCACGCAGGGAGCTGCTCTTGCAGGCAGCAGCCTTTCACTAAAGCCTGTGGACAACCCTCTTCCACCAGCTACTCCAGGTTTGCTCCTGGAGAGAAATGCCTTAATTAGAGGGGAACTGGAGGCTGCAGCTCTCCCGCACGCTGGCAACTCTGTAAAGAAAAGCACTCACATGAGTAATGCTTGCAAAGCCTCCGCTCCTCTTCTGGGCTACTTTACAAACAGCAGCACAGCAAGAGACTTGTTAAAGGCAGAAAATTGGACACTGGGAACAAATTCCCCGACCTGCCACTTTCTGCGGTCCCTTTGCTGCTGTGGAATAGACACATACGGTCACCAGACAGTAAACTGCAATTCTCAACGTGAAGCGACACAACAAGAAAAGCTGCAGAATAAGCAGTGAGAAGTTTTATATGGAAACGCAGCAGGAGGCAATGTTATTCCCAGAGATGCCTCTCCATCAGACGCTGACAGTCGGTTCAGAGCATCAAA
>NW_010410132.1:34001-42017 GCF_000710305.1 Buceros rhinoceros silvestris | reverse complement strand
AGCAGGACCAGCTCGCGGCAGCGCAGGGAGGAGGTGGGGAAGGGGGGGAGAAACCCTGGTTTCCCAGTCCCATCAAATAACACCGGGGGAAAACGGGAAAATGGTTTTGGGGAGAGGTGATCGATTCAATGAATTCCTGGCTTGGCAAAGCAACCAATGCGAGTCCATGCTCCGGTTTCAGCCCTTGTAACAGCCACCACTGTTTGCAGAAGAAAGTTATTTCGGGGTGAAACCTGATCAGCTCTTGGGGCAGCCGGCACAAAGGCTGGGAGAAGCACCTCGCTGCTCTCCCTGGGATGCAGCTGCCAGGGTCCTGCCTGAACCGCAGCGCTGGCACTACCTGCTGCCCCTCTTCTATGCACTCCGTGTCGTTCCAAGCCTACTTGCCATGTCACTGATGCCAACCTGGATGGGACCAGGCTGCGGAACTACCTGCGAAAGCTGTGGAGATGCAAGGCTGGAGCTTGCCAGCACCTCCTCCATCCTGAGCCCGGCCTTTCCTCTCTTTCAAGTACTTTGAGTTTAAAGCCTTCTGTGCCTTTGAGTGGTGGCACAGCAGGACGAGACCTTGTGAGTGGAAGATGAGTGGCAAAGTCAGAGCTCTTCAAACCCTGCTGTCCTCCTCGACACCATTTCCCATTGCTCCATATCACAATTATTTTCCACTATACGAAACAAATGCAGCATTGGGTTAGAAACCTTTCCCCCATCCTCAACCATCCCATTCAATGGTGCAAGTAACAGCCCAGAAAGGTGGGCGAGAATCATCTCCCTGTGACTCAGATCTGCCTCAGGGTGGGTGACGTCCAGAAGTTGCCCGTTGCAGTGTCACCCACCGCTGGTGTCTCACAGGACTCTGCATTGCTGATGGGACTGGGAACCAGCCTTGTTGCCAGGTCAACACGGGTGCCCATCAGCCAAAACTGCTCCTGCAGCAGCTCACCCCTTCCAACCAGGGTCCTAAAACCAACCACAAGGGGAGAGGAACTACAAATGCGGCAAGGGGATGGGGGAGCTTTGGACTTGGAGAGTGGAAAATAACATACAAATGTTGGGGGTGTGGGGAAAAGCAACCCAACGACTGAGAACACTCCTACCACTTTCTTTTGTTTGCAGCATTTTCTAGGCAAAGCCATGAAATCGGAGGTACCCAACTGCCCCATCAGCTGCTGTGTCCTGTGCAAAGCTTGCATTAAACGAGCTTTTTCTCCCCCTGCTCTTTCAAGGAAAAGTCTGTTTCTCCAGCCTGGCTAAACAACTTCACCGCACTGAAATGCAACCCACTTCCAGCTCTCCCAGCGTCGGGGATTACTGGGTTACAGATATGTGGCCTTACCAGTTTCCTGGATACTTGCACCACAGCCTCTCAATTCTGTTGTGGTCTGGACAGCATGAGCTGCTGGTTTTAATGTTTTCGGATGCTGAAAGCAAGGCGAGGTCACCGCAAGTCCTGGCGATTTTCTTTAACCCTTATTTTCTGAAGGTGCATTTGCCATGACGCAGCAGGAGAGACGCAAGTTGCGGTGTGGGAGGACACAAAGGTGGCTCTGGGGTACAGCAGGGACCTTCCACCACCCAACCTCTCAGCACATCATTTCTAACAGACTGATGGGGTTTCCTGAAAATAGAGTGGCTTCTAATCTCTGTTCATGTAAAGACCAAGTTACTTTTCATTATGTAAATACATCTATTATGAATACAATTCATGGCTGGGCATTATTCAGCGAGATTAATGAAGCATCTTTGCTTCTAAAGATCAACAGCTCTCCAAGTACTTCCTATACACTTAGTGCTAGTTCAGGGTTTCTGCATTATTCATCTGTAGTATCAGGGCACTCTTGTGCCTCCCTTAGCAGCGTCCTCCACAGTGGGCTGCTCCCGGACGGGACGAGGAGACCTGGACCCACCTTCTCCTGAACAGGACAGTTTAAGTCCTCCTCTGGGATTCTCCAAACGGGGCTGGGACTTCTCTATACAATTTCTCCCCAGAAGCCTCCAAGCCTCTGGAGTTTGTCTTTCAGCTTCCTCCTGAAGGACTTTTCTGGGCAAAACTATGAGGGAGGTCAAGCTGATGCTGGTGACGACAAACATGCCTGATGGATTGCAACTCGTCCACGTTGAGTTGCAGCACCACAGATTGGCTCCTGGTCCTTTTCTGACCATGGATCAATATGAACCAGAAAGCCCTGAATGATTTGTGTCTTCCAGTGCAGAACACCTCTCCACCTCACATATGGAAGACTCACAATAGCTCTTGAGTTCCAAGTGACATGGGTACTGGGCTGTCCTCAGGAGCTCTCGGTCCTGCGGCGCCTTCTTTACTATAGTCGGACGCTGGGGACTCTCTGGGTGCCTTGCTGGGCAACTTTCCTCAAACTTCAACGAGAAGCCAAGGCTGCCTCCATAAGAAGTAGCATCTCATCAGCCAGTGCACGACTTTGAGCAAGGACATGTTTGTCTTTTCTTCCTAGCCTATTTCGCAAGCTTTGTGGCTCCTGTTGTGGCCCGGGCACCTTCACAGCACATGGGGTGAGGCTTTAAAGAGGAAAAAAAAAAGCTTTTTTGGCAATGTGATTGTAGCCAAGTACAGAGCACCAAGTCCCTTGAAACTTCAACACCAACAGGTAAGAAGACCTCACCCAAGAGCCAACAACAGGGAAGTCAACCTTGCTGCAGACTTGAAGCAGAGCCCCGATGCTGTACACTCCTGAAAAACATCGCTCTTGTGATAGAGGTGTGGCCGATGAGCCAACGTGGGGAGACGGCATCCACCTGATAAAACTAGCTTAGGAAAGCCAAGCCAAGCCCAACAGGTAGTCAGTGTCGCCTTTTCAATGCAGAACACATGGTTCCCAAACTTGCTCAGAGCCCTGCAGAGCAGTGGAGGTCTGGACCTGGGCAACGTTGCCTTGTGTTGGCCAAAAACAGACTCTGGTGCAATGCTGGCCATGCACATCACACCAAGAGAAACCTGCCACCAACCTCGCTCCATCTCAGAGCATCACATCTGCCGAACATCCAGAGGTGACGAAAAGCCTCGGTGCCGGCACTGGAGCAGCCAGGGAAGAAGACAACCAATACCTCCACCACTGTATGACATCACATACATCCCAGTGACCAGCATTCCGAAACTTGCTTTTGACCTCAGGTTATGTCTGTAGCATCTCTTTGGTGAATCATGTCTTTCATAAACAAAATCTAGCCCAGGCGATGAAGAGAGTAATCAAACATCTCAGCTTGCTATTTAATTTTTCAAAATAAACAGCACGTTCCGCGTATCAGTCCAAACTTTGCTTGTCCTCTCTGGCTATCACCATCACAGCCATGTCAATGCTGGTGTCCTCCAGCAAAGGGTCTCATGCCATCGTTGTCATCCTCACTGCATTACTGTAGCAAACCACAACCTTTGTTTAGGCTAAGACCCCACCCTGCTAAGACTATTATCACACAAGACAGAAAGATAATTCCAGCCCCAAAGAGGTACACCTCACTGAGGAGCTCTTTATGACCCTGAGGAGCAGCACTGGAAAACATAATTTCTATCAACCAGCACCTACAGTAGCGAAATTCACAGCTCTCACAGAGTTATTTCCAGATAAGACAGAGAAGTCCAACTCCCTCAGAGCCCCAGGTGTCCTGTGGAAACCACGGCTCCCAGAGCCTCGCCCTCATCTTGTAACGAAAGGTTAGCTTCCAGAAAACACAGGGGACTCGGTGCAATGTGTTGGAAGGAGCATTAGTTTATGCATTAGGGGAAATTTGTTTGCGATACGGGCACCAAAGCACTAGACCAAAATGCTAGGACAACCTCTTTTAGAGGAAGAGGTAAGAATAAAGACAAGTGTGTCCAAAATGGCCCAACACGACTAGTGCAGAAAGACATCTCGATGCTCTTTCCAGCAGTCTACAGAGGAGTTACCTGCAGTAACTTCATGTACAGGCTACAGATAAAAACATTCATTCAGAAACTTGACCTCAACCAGGTCAAGGGGTGGCTGCTCTGCCTGTTCTTCTCGAGGACCCTGCACGCAGGACGCTTGCCCTACAAAGCCAGGCAGGACTGTACAACTTCCCCCGTGTCTTCTGCAGAGGTGAAGTTAAACTCCACTCCACACAGAGGTGCAAAGATCTTCCTCAGCTCAGCTGGACTGTTGGCTCAACAGAAACACGGCAATTTGTACTGCTGAGACCTCTGGCCCTTGAAACCACGTAAAGGGCTTGGCTGCTTACAATCAACAACCTTCTCCACCTCCTTCGCAGTCCAGCAAAATTGTTTTAAAGATCCTGTGTCCAGAACAACCGCTACGTTTACTCTAAAATAACTGTGTAGGACAAAAAGTGCTTTTCCTGAGGCACGTGGGTTTGATTAGAAGGCGTGAGGCTGGTGGGGAGGGGTGTCCCGCTGAACAGCTACAGTAGGTGAGACTGAACATCTGAAAGGCTGGAAAAATAGCTTTAGAAAGCATTAGCTCCCACACTTCCATGTAATCAGATACAATGCGAGCCAACAAAACCCTGGTTTTAATAGCCAATCCAAGTTTTACTTGGCTGGCAGCCCAAATTTGCTTTCTGTTTTTTAACTCCACCATAAGTCACTCTTGAGAAACAGATTTTGCCTGCATCATATTTTAAACAAGTCAATAAAAACGTGATGTCGAGGAGTTAGTACTCAGAGGTTGGGGTGAGGATTTTTCCATTTCTTATTCCCGAGCAGATGTGACACTCCCATCTCTCTGTCTGAGGTGTATGAAGCCTGTCTAAAGCAGCTCCTCTGGAGCACGTGTGATCGCCCAGTAATTTATGAATTAGTTTCCATCACTCCAAGTGGATATATTCTGGTTTATAGCTACCGTAGTGATGTGGTCTTTGTATCATGCAGCCCTGTCCCTCAAGATCTCCATGCCTGCACAGGTAAGACAGTAGCTTGCAGGTAAGACTCTATGTGGAGAAAAAAGGGTGTCTATCTGAGTGGATTTCCTGTACTGAGCTGGGAAGGAATCAGTGCTCCCATCACCTGCACCCTTCAAAAGAAAACACCTATTTCCAGAACACAAGAAGGAAAAGGGTAGCAGCAACTTGCCAGTTTTAGCAGATGAAATTTTCAGGCAGCCACTTACCTGAACAGCTACAATAAATACGCTAGACCACCAGGATTAAAGAATCTTAAACAAAACGACTAGATATGTGCAGTCTTGGCTAATATATATATATACAAAATATATATGTGTTTTGGGACATTTAGGCAAGTTCCCCAAGAAAAGATCATTCTAAACACCTAAAGCCGGAGCCCATTTGTATTGCAATGTGTTCTTACAACACCTTAGTAAGAACACGTTATTACAAATGGGGACTTTTTGTCCTCATCGATCAGTTAAGAAACCCAAGAGGTTGATAGGAGCCCTTTAAGGCTTTATTTTTTCATATTTTTTTTTTTAACCAACCATCCATGACCAGGGAAAGGACCCCCAAGACTGGCAACCTGTCAGGGAAGCCAGCATCCCTGTGACCGGCTGGGCAGGAGGCACGGCAGCACATTAGATACAGCAAACACATGACCGCAGATCTAAAAATACGCTCTAGGTATCACAGCAGGCCAAGAATAAACTGGGGGGCGGGGATGGATGAAGCCATTGCCACAGGATTTTCTTTGTTTTATTTTTCCACCCCTCCTGAAGGCCTCATGCTTGGGTCCATGCAACACCCATCCCTAGGAAACGACCAGGCGATGCCAGCAGCACCAGCAAGCTTTGCTGCCTCTCCCAGCTACACCAGTACCTGGGAAACCAGCAGCAAGATGGGATTATTGGGCAACACTGCCTTGGGCTCATTTTGACACCTTCTGCCACAAAAACGAGCGCAGTGGCTGTAGCTGGAAGGCTTCTATACTCCTCCAGGGGGAGAGGAACGTACTGGCAAGAGCACAAGCGAGCGTCTTCTCTGGCTGAAGGGATCAAAAACCCTACTGAAAGCAAAGAGTTATTGATCTACTTGTCACAGCACAGGGAAGGAAGAAAGCAGGACCTGTCTAGAACAGGCACATTTGAGTGAAGAGTGTGAAGAAAGGTCCTGCCAGGCACTGCGTAAAGGTAACTTCATAGGGAAGAAGCACAGAGAGATCACAGTCACCACGGGGTAACCCGAGGGCCTGCCACGAGGTTGTACTGTCCTGTCTTCTTGCTGAAAGGCAGCAGTATTTTCAGAACGTGCATTTGGAGACAAGGCTGGAGACTGGATAGGGCTGGGGAAAAATGCCTCCCATGCCAGCAGAAAGAAATAAAGCCACCAACCCCCCCACATGATGAGATCTTTCACAGACTCACGAGCTGGACGCTGTGAGGGACAGGAAGGGCTGTGCTGTGGTCATTTACTCTGATTTGATGAATTAAGAGAGTTGTTCACCCAGGGAGCCCTGCTCTGTAGCACCTACACCAGGCACCCCCTGCGGGAAGCTGACATCCCCACTGTGAACCCCATGCAGAACCCACCCGAGCCCCTGGGAGGCTGCTGCAAAGATTCATTACACCACGAGCTAAAACTCCAAACCCCATCTCCAGCCTGAACATCTCCAGCCTGAACATCTCCACCCTAAACATCTCCAGCCTGAACATCTCCAGCCTGAACATCTCCAGCCTGAACATCTCCAGCCTGAACATCTCCAGCCTGAACATCTCCAGCCTGAACATCTCCAGCATCCACTTGTAATGCTTTGTGTTTTTAACCGAAAAAAACCAGTACCAACCGCTGCTGGAACCGCCCGCGTCGGTACTTACACACAGATGGATCAACCCTTTGTGTCCTCCTGGATAAACTAAGAGTTTCCTTAACCACTTCCCCAAATGCAGGCGGCCACAAATACTTCTCCCAGGTGCAGTGTCTGCTGACACGGGACTAACACAGAGATTTATCTTTTGTCCATTGCTTCATCCCTGGCCGAAGAGGCTCCAGCCGCCCGTATCTGTCGGTAACGATTGCATTCAACAGCTTCCTGGAAGGAACCGCTGCTTAATATGCAAACCGGACAAATCAACTTCCCCTTCAAGTTCGCCAGCATTTAAATGAGGGCAGGTGGCAGGGCTCTGACTCGCCAGGTCAAACGACAGGGGGAGGAATTATGACAAACACACCCATCATACTGACAACGAACTCGGCGGGTCCATCAGCCCTGCACGCGTCTGACTCTGGATCAGAGTCTCCAGCAGCCGGGCAGTCCTCTCCCAGGCTGCAGCCACCACACCTCCCCAAAGGCTGCTTTTGCTGCAAGATAATTTATTACAAGACTTGGAGGGAAAAGCACTCCCATCCTTCCCTCCTTGCGGCACAACCCCAGCACTTGGCATCCCAGGGGAGACGGCAGCATCGGCGAGGGGTGTGACAGCATGGAGAAGCCTCACCTTTGCTTGTGGAGGAGCTCGCGAAGAGAGGTGAGAACCTCGCTCCAACCTCCACACCCACACTGCAAATTCCATCAGTCTTTTCCTTTGGCAGAAGTTCCACCGCCTTCGTGACCCCCATCCCGGCCTCCCCACTTTCTCCTGCATGGTGGACGTAACGGCTAGCAGCAAGTCCTGCGGCAGCATCCCCACCCAAGGAAATTACGGGATTAGGGAGAATTCTGAAGCAGCAGCTACCACCAGGGTGTACAAGGATGTACGTTGGGTCTAATGTTCCAGGTGAAGAACAAGGAGATGGGCATGAAACAGGGCTCCTTATTTTCTTTCTCTTCCCCCCCACCCTCTTCTTCTTCAAGGGCTGTAAAGTGCTTGAAAATAGAACATTTTGTGATGGAAGTAAAACAAAAGAAGAAGAACTAGGTCAATCAGCTAACAGGCGTGATTTAAGAGAAAAATCGCAGCATTTGTAATGGGCTAAAAACGGCGCTGATGCGTTGCCGAGAAAGAATATAATTAAGAGGCTTTTTAAAGCGGCGCTTCCCCACCCTGGCCGCAGAAATCACAGCTCACACTACCAGTATTGCTTCAACCTCATGGAGCAGGACTGCGCTGGCGTGCCGCAAGC
>NW_010410132.1:26856-33859 GCF_000710305.1 Buceros rhinoceros silvestris | reverse complement strand
GGCATTCCTTCGTGGGTACATCACTGCTATCCAGTTAGAAAGCACGGCAGTGGAAATCAGGCTTTCGGGGGCAGGGGGACTATCTGATGTTTTAATTCTTTTGGCTTTGGACGAAGGGGTCTGGGAAAGCAGGTGTAGCCCAGCACAGAAGCGAATGAAACAAAAATGAAATAATCAGATGGGCGATGGGGCATCTCCTACTCGAGGCTCTCCCCGTGGATGGCCCAGGAGGACCTAAGACGAGTACTTATATAACGAAGGCACCTTTCAACAGTGTTCATTCAAGAAAGAGCTTCTTGGAAGAAAACTCTGCCCTAATTAGGTGCAGATGGCCCAGTTCAAACAGGCAGGGGACGCAGCAAGGGAGCTGCCGAGCTGAGATCTCCGGCCCTGCATTGCACAGGGGGTCATGCCGGCAAATTCTCTGCCTCCCTTCAGAGTCCAAACCCAAAGTGAAGCCTGAAAGATGAAAGGGGACTTTCCTGGATTCTCCTGGGGCTGTACAGTGGAATCACAGAATCATTTAGGCTGGAAAAGATCTTGAAGATCATCGAGTCCAACCATAAACATGACCCAGCATAAGTCCCGTGCCCCTCAAAGTTTGCTGGAGCCAAAGGGCCATGAGCTTGACCTCGAGTCCTGTAGTTCTGGAGACCAGGCAAACAGCTTGGATGAAGCCATCACCCCCTGTCTAAGGACATCATCAGGCTTGAGAAGCATCTCTGGGGACATCCCCACCCACGCGGCTCTGCCAGAGAGGAGCAAAGTGGATGAGTCAGACCCAGAAAGTTCAGTCCCTCAATGTCTGCTCCTTGCTATAATTATCCTTTGGGGCAATTAGATATGCAGCCCCTCCTTTAATCCACACTGGGGACTGTCACCCAGAGCTGGTGCACTCCTTCCCCAGAGGAACCTCCTTTCCCCTTCCATGGTTCCACCCCTTTTTGTCTTTGTCCCTCTCAAACTCAAAGCCGTTTGGGACCAGCGAAAATGCACGCGGTGATGGTGGGGGGGGTGTCAGAGGAAAAGGGAGGGGAATAAGCAGAGAAGCAGAGAGAGCTGCTCCTCTTGAGAAGCTGCTGTCTGCACAGCAGGAGGTTTAAAGCCCAACTACCCCAGTTTGGGCTATTCCACCTCCCTCTAAAGATCCTACCAAGGGGCCGGCGCATCAGCCGTGCCAAGCCCCAGCAGCTCCCCGCTGGAAAATTTTGGCTGGTGCCTCGCCCTCCCTCCACACAAACCCTCGCTCTCCCTCACTCGCAGGCACGCACGGGGAAAGGGAGGGAGAGCAGAGAAAAAACCACAAGCAAATGTTCTGGTGCAGTATTTCCCCTCGTCAGACTTTTGTACTTGAGAGTCGAATCATGTTTGGGGAATTAAAAAAAAAAAGCCCTTCCCCTGCGCCAGAGGCAGTTCCAGTGAGACACGCTGCTCTCGTTCAGGCAATACCCCACAAACAGAAACCCCTCCACAAGAGCTTCAATGAATTGGAAAATAATTAAAAATTACTGGCAAACTTACTATTTTTTTTAATATGGAAAAAAAAATCACGGTAGACGATATATATTGGGAAACCTCCAAGACTTTGACCTTTAAATTAGCAGCTAGGACAGTCAGACGAGTATGCCTGAGGATTGCATATATACACAGAGCAGCTCCAGAGGTTTTTCCAAACCCTCCCCAAACAAACCACACACCTCGTTTCAAAAAAAGAAAACAAAAAAAAAACCCAACTGTTTTCTTCTCGAGTCGCATGTTAGGGGAGGGAGATGCTCAAGTCAGTGTTACGCACAACATTACTCAACCCTACACCATGCTCTGGGAGGTTTGATTTCACGTGGACTCTCAGCCGAACAGGAGTCATGAGCCCTCTCCCCTCATTTTAAAAAGAAAAAAGAGAAGGGCTACATTCCTAGTTACTCTAAGGAGTCTTTACATTGCTCTGACGATGAAAAAGAGCACGGGGAAAGCATGTAGGCGAAACCCATTCATCTTCTGAGGATCCTTCGCTCAGCCAGAATAGGATGATTCAGCTTGAACCCAAAAACCTTTGTATCGAAGCGACCAACAAATCCACTTCATTGCAGAACAACGCAGGGTACTTAAACCTTACCTCTGGAAAATTAGCACTGGAGGTAACAAACCTGATGCGACCGTTTCCATCCTGCCTCCCCCATGGTAGCTGTAGCTGCACGATGTTTCCAGCGCTTCGGAAAAAATAGTTTCAGGTTCTGCTGCCTCTATCTTGGCACCTAAACTGAGTTTCCATTAGTTAAAGGCTGAGGGATGATTTCAGTTCAGAGCTGAAATGGGGAAACCAGCAAAATGAGTAAGATGCAGCTAAACACAGGCTTTGCCTTTTCACAAGCCTGCCCTAAAAAATGGGGATTTATCAGTGTTTGGGGGGGGCACTGACCGCCTCACCCAGCACACAGGGGGAAATGCTGTTCAAGAGCTGCCTGCTAGCAAATGGAGTACCACCAGGAATCGTTTGGGATGGTGTGGGACAGCCAGCATGGAAGGACACCAGGACAGTGCCCAGGAGATCCCCCAGGATGGGCAGGGGTACGGGAAGGAAGGGATCTGGCCCAGGAAAAGACCCCGGGATCCAGCTGGGTCTCCCCAAGCAGCAAAGGTGCAGTAAGAGCAGCCAGGGAAGCTGATCTCTGACTCGCTGCCAACAAATGCCGAGGTTATTCACGTCCAAACAAATAATTCTTCTATAAATAACACAGCCGCTCTGACTTCCTGAGCAAAACCCGTCTTCTCCGGAGCTCCGAGAGGTGGAAGGAAACAGCATCAGCTTGAGGAGCTCATTGCGAGAGGCTGAACTCTGCGACACCCGGGCAAGGGCTCCTCCCCGCTCTGTCCCAGTCCCTCCAGTGCACACACAAGTGCCAGCTCGTGCATGTAGGACACACGCAAACTGCAGAGCAGCTCAGGTCCTGCACAAGGACAGGAAAACTTGGATTTCCTTTTTTTCTTGACTTTTTCCTTCTTTTTATGCCACAATAATGACCTTTGCGGTTCAAGCCATCAAGTGACAGCTCCTCACGTACGTGGAAGACACCACTTTTAGACACCCCTGCTCTACCAAGCATGACAAACACATCTTGGAGTCAGTAAGCATCAAGATACATCCTCAGCGAGGAGCCAGAACACGCTGCCAGCTTCCCCAAGCAGTGGAGGCCCAATGGGGACCCAGGCCAGGCATGCGATGGAGGTGGAAAGCTGCAGGTATTCCCTATGAAATGGTTCCTTCTCCCCACACCCAGCACAGGCAAACCCCACAGGCTTGTAGGCTGTGCCCAGTTAGCCTTTCCTCTTCCAACGAGGCCACCCTGGGGATGCCACAGCAGGGAAATGGCTTGGCCCAAGCACAGGGGAGTGCTCCAGAGTCCGTTCATCTTTGGACCACCTTGCTCCTCGTGCTGCTGGGCTGCCTGGACAAGCCACAAGTCTCCCCTCTCTCCACAGGCACAAAAATAGTGCGGTTCGGTGCACCTGAGCCCTGCCCTGAGGCAGCTGGTGAGGCCGTTCCCAAAACCACATGCTCCCTGAGTCAGAACCACCCATCTAGACAGAGGACATTCCTCGCTCCACCAGCAGCCCCACAGCTGGTACAAGCCAGCATCCTCACTTGTCAAGAGCAAGATCCACGGCAAAATCCCCTGGGGCGACCAGAAGCAACATTCCGATCTCCTCAAGAAAGTCGACGAAAGCCTGAGATGAAGTTTTGGCACGTGCATCCCCTGGACTATGGAAGGTGTGACAGGGAAGCTCTCAGGCATCCCCTCCAGCCCTGGGAGCTCTTTGCGGAGAGGCAGTGCGCAGTGAGACATCCTGGAGACCAGGGTTAACCAAAAGCCTGTCTAGGTGCCTACAGGGACCATTGTTAGATGGAAACCAAGCCCCCAAGGATGGGTCCTGGACCACTGGCCAGCCTTAAGGTGCTACCGCTGCTGGAGGTGTTGGGAAAAGCAATCCCCAGCTCCTCCAGACATTTGGTACTTCAGAGAAAACCACCGCCAAGATCTTCACTGCAAGGTCTGAGCCATATCCTCTTCTCTCCAGCCAGGAGAAGAAAATCAGTATGGGTGGGATTTCAAAGCAGAACAGCAAAATTCGGGTTTTTTTCCTCCTGCTTTTAAGGAAAATTGGGCATCTAAGACACACAAAGACCTGAATCCTTTACCCCCTTTGCAGCTATTCTGTAACTACAACTGCACGCAGGTTCCTAAACCTCTGAACGCTGGTGTCCAACGGATGCCCAACAGGTTGCAGACAAGAAGTTATTTAAAGCACTTTTAAAATATTAATTGGCATTTGCCTTACAGAGGGGAAAAAGAAAGGGAAGAGACAGAGCTCAGACCCCAGGGATCCAGACGATCCAATTTCAGGCACCTAATTAAAATTAAATTTCAATTAATTTCCAATTACTTTATTTTAAACTTATTTTGTATTTATACTTTTTTGTTAGTTGCCTAAAAATGAGAACGTCCCTTTGGTTGCTCTTCAATTAAATATCATCTCGACACTAAAATTAGTGCTTTTATTTGCTAACTCGGAGGTTATTCGAAATCCCTACGCACTTAATTCAAGGACTTAAGAGAACTTGACAGACATTCCCCACCTCCCCTTTTCACTACGGTAGGCACGATGAATCATTGTATTTACTACACGCTCATTCTTCGCAGCGATGTGTTAAACTTTGCTCAAGTGGAAACCGAAGAGCAAAATGACGAGGCAGCTTCAGCACTGCGACATACGGAAAAAGCAAGAGGATCAAAGCTTGTTTCGTTTGTTTTTCTGACTCCCTGCTTTTTTATTGTTATTTAAATTATTTTCTGGTCAGTCGCAAGAGTTTAGAAGTAACAGATCTCACCTTAACTCGGAGGGTGAAGGGGAAAACAGCCTTGACTCAGCTCCTGGTGACTTCCATCTCTTTGAAGAGACCAGCTACCGAACATAACTGGGCAACTCAACAGAAAGGAAGAAAACTGAGCACTTCAGGAACCTCTTCAGAGGTTCTTGTCTATCAACTCCTCGCCCCCAACAATTCAACTTCAACACCCTGGCAGCAAACAAGCAGCGCTTGAACATTTAGTACAAAGCCCAGCAACTCATGGTGGTACGTTTTTATCTTAACACTGACTGTCATCATTTGAAGCTTAATTTTCACTCTTTGCTTACGAAAAATATGCTTTAAACAAACAAGACTTTCTCATTTTACAGTTCTTTTATCTGCCCTGTTCTGTATTTACATCCTGCCTGAATTCCCCAGCACTACACAAGGGCTGGGAGCTGCTGTGGGCAAGTCAGACAGCTGATGCTGTGATAAATACCTGTAGGCTCTCTGCCATCACCAATGAGCAAAAGTATGTATAGAACTAGAAAAAAAACCCCAGCTTCCCAAAAGCTGAAGTTGCAGTGCTCAGCTCTGGAAGGATTCCTGCTCGTTTTTGGAAGCGTGTTTGCCAGAAAACAAACTGAATTCAACAAAACCTGTGGGCGTCTGAAGCCACCTCATCCCCGAGAGACTGTAGATCTGTTTCTAAATTGGCAAAAACATCCTCCTGCAGAAAGACAAATGGCAGACAGACGCGGCTCGGTGCGGCTCAGGAGTAAACCCGCACCATGGATGCACTGCTGCCTGCCGGGAAACTAAAGAGATGTGACGGCAGAGAGGGACCCGCTTGCGGCGTGCACCAGAAGCACCACAAAAAGCTCGGCACCAGATTCCTGGCAGTTTGTGAATCTGGAATAATTTCGTTTTCCTGAAGGCATTACTGACACATCATGTAATTCTTCTTTGCCTCTTTTTTCCCCTAAAACCCCTCCAGAGCTCTGGTTTAAATCAGAGCTGCTTCTATTATGAACAGGGACTTTTCGGTGACTTCTCCCATAGGATCTGACGTTCATCACTGCCTGAACGCAGCTACACTGGGGTCACGGTGACAGATGCAGTTGTAGGAAAAAAAACTGAATACCCACTAAACGTGAAGTGACTCTTCCGTGCCAGTCCACTATGTGTGCTTCCCAGGCTAGCTCTGCACTGCTGCATCAGGTTGGAGCCCCAGGCGATGTGACCAGCTCCTGATGGAGCTGAGCCAGGTTCACAGGGAGCAGCAGGAGCCGTGCCTGTGCCAGGTCATCAGCGACTTACTCAGGAGCAGGCAGGAATATTTGCAGCTGACGACAGAAAATAAAACATCCACGCCGAGCCCAAGACGGGCACACCGGGAGCACAGACTTCCGTGAGTGGTGCCTCAGACAAGGAGCAGGCATCACCCCCATCGACATCCTCGATGCCAAGGGACGGTACCTGGTGCTCTTTTCAGACTGCAGACACGCCAGGCTGAAGCAGAGCTCCACAACCCCAGGGACGAGCCAGGATCCCCGGCAAGCAGCGCAGAGCCTTGCATCAGTCCCGAATGATGCTCAGGGGACTGGGGAAAGAGAAAAGGCAAGCTGCCAGCTCCCAAACGCCCTACGCATCCTCCCTGGGGTGACAGCCCGCTGTCCCAGCAATGCCCACGCAGGGGATTCTGTGGCTCAGTGTGGCCAGCAGATGGGAACTCACTGCAGCCCTTCATGCCGCCTCCCCCCAACCCACTGCAGTCTCCTCTGCAAAGCCACAGCAGGGACAAGTGCTACCAGATGATGAGGTCTCGTTTAAAAAAAATGAAGGAGTAAAGATGCACCACTGGGTTTGGGATTTTTTTGTTTGTTTCTTACTCTTTATCTTCTCTGTGCTCACAATTGAGGGGCACTATCAAATCTAAAATCTCACATACTTTCAAACAGCAGATATCTTCAGTACACTAAGCTGAGATATTCCTGGCACCAGCACATGAACAGTGGCCCAGGCTGCCCCCAGAGGTGGCAGCAGCCCCATCGCTGGCCCCATGGCAGGGCAGGGTGGCCCCTGGGGCTCTGAGCCCCCTGCTTCGGGGGCAGATGTCCCCGCTCCCTGCAGGGGGGTGGGCTGGGGGCGCCCGGC
>NW_010410132.1:7585-26814 GCF_000710305.1 Buceros rhinoceros silvestris | reverse complement strand
CTGGGGGCAGATGTCCCTGCTCCCTGCAGGGGGTTGCGCTGGGTGAGCTCGGAAGGTCCCTGCAGCCCAAACCAGTCTGGGATCCACATGCCATGGTAGACTGAAGTCGTCCACACAGTGCAACATGTTTACGCCTTTTCTGCACTTCTGGCCCCCGAAGGCTTCTCAGTGCCTAAGACACCTTGGGCATCACACGACAGCACTGCGGCCAAAACTGAGCTCCTGGTTCCCCTGCGTTAGGAGAACACCAGCTCCCCCACCAGCACACAGAGCCACGGCAACCACTCAAATGGGCGCAAACGGGAAGAAAAACCAGCTGCCCCTCCAGAAGAAAGTGGGTTTAAAAACCAATGTAATAGTCAAGAAGTTCTCTCTACCTTCAAATAATTAACGCACAGGCTAAGAAATATCGTCAGCAAAACTGCAAAGCAAATGCAGTTCTTTGATTTTAAACTGTGCAAGCAGCAGTTCTTAAAAATGCAGCTTTTCTCCAGCTTTGTTTTCATTTTGAAACCTGCCAGTTTGAATCATTTTTCCAGTCTAGGAAAGTGCTTTATGATCCTCCATCCCCAGGAATGACAGCTTTGCTCATAACACCTCTTGAAAGAAAGAAAAATCTTTACATTCTCTTACTCCATCCTCAAAGAAGCTGGTTTGAGTCCTGACGCTCCGGCATATTTCTGTCTTTTACCACACTTCGGGGCTATTTTCTCCCTGCCAAAATATGCAAGCCCTGCAGCTTTGGGGGAAGGGCCAGCCCTGCAGCTCTTATTATCTTTGGATGGGCAAAAGGAGAGAGACAGAGACACTGTTAATACCTTGGATATTTCTAGATCCTACCACTGTCCTGCCAAGGAAGACTGAAACATAACATGCCGTTGGAAACACCACATGCGGCATTTAAAAAAAAAGAACACCATTAAGAGTCTAACTGGGTTTATTACCAGCATCTAGATTCTCAGACTCAGCTGCTTGAAGATTATTCTGGTTATACAGCTCACATGTTGCTCTTTACAATTCAAACCTTCACCTGGAGGATCACGTCCTCCTAAACACGTCTCTGCTGTCAAACATTTTATGGACTTGAATGTTTCCTTGCACTTGGGATGTGACACAATATCCAGCTGCACAGGAACATCTGCATCGCTCCCCTGCGGTTCACAATTTGGTCCACAGTTTTGTGACCAAGCAGATAAAAGTTTGGCTTTAATAGTTCACTGCTACGTGATGCTTTGCAGATGCAAAGTGGAGTCTCTGTGCACCTCGTTCTTTTGTAGGATTAGCCCCCTCTCCTCCCGGCTGCAGCCCTGACCAGCAAACGCAGAAGTTGCCAGTGTAGTCTGCATCATCCCCAAACCATGGACCAAACCATGTCACCACCACGTTGTGGTGACAACCATCATCCCTAAATCTATGGTGCGATACCATGGATGCTCCTCTGTGAGGATACATTTAAAATGGGGTTTATATGAATTGCTATGCTGAAAAGTCAGACAGAGAGCAAGCAAAGCTTCAAAGACTTGTTTGCTTCCCCCAGAACAAGGAACAAAGTCCTCAAGTCTGTTTTCCATTAGGAAAGAAGCAGCCTGAACAGCTTCCCATTGTTCTTCTGCTCATGGGCTCCATTTCCCAAACTTACATCTCAGCCCAGTTGGTCTGGATGGAAGCTAAGGAACTCCCCAGGAATGCTGGGGTTTTGGAAGATGAGAATTGATCCTGGGAGAGCCTCACTTCACAGGCCTTGCTACTGGGAGGACTTCCCAGGCATCTGCTAGCCAGTCATGCCCAGGGCTGGCCACGACCCATCAGGGTGTCCCCAGCCCACGTACCCCGTCGGGCTGAGGACGCGGCACCGTGCAGGTTGCAGCTCGAGGGATATAGCTAACCGTATGGGTATGGTTTGATGATGCACACTCAGGCTACCCTTAACCTCCCTGATTTCAGCACTGAGGGTCCCGGCAGCACAGATTACAGAGCAGCTCCAGCTCGGTGCTTCTCACGTACCTGGGGTATCCCCAGCTGTCAGCCCCAGCTACAGCCAAAGCAAAGCTCTCAGGTTTTCATCCACAGCTCCATAAAACAATGGGCATCTGTTCACCGACTCCAACAGAACACGAATCCAGACTTTACAAAGTTTATCCAAAGCAATTCTTTCCAAGGGAGGAAAACCGAGCTTTGCCTGGCTGAAGGACAGGCCGTGCTGTTGCTGTGCACGTCGGCTGTCCTGCAAACCACCCCCCGAGCAGCAGGGCAGGCTGCAAAAACACTGATTATTTTTTTCTTTTGAGGGAGGCAGCATCATCTCGGTGAGACAGTCTCACAGGAGAGTCTGGCTCAGCTTTGGAGACCAAGCACGGGTCCGACAGGAACAAGACTTGCCATCAGGGTGATACGGGGAATCTCTTCTATCCCTTCACAGATGTTCCTTCAAACACTTCTGCTAACTGAATTGACACCTCCCTGTTCAGATGGACACATGGCTGCGTTCATACCAGCACTGCTTTTACTTTAATAGCTACTACAAGGTGCTTTAAGGAGGGGCTGGATCACTAAACTACAATATTAGAAACCTTATGAAAAAAACCCCAGGCTTTAGGGTTTTTTTCTTCCTGCAGAGCCTGACCATCACTGCAGGGCCAGGTGTGCGCCCTGCAGCAGTGGTTCAGGTGTTCATCTAGAGGACACAAGCCACCCTCTGCTTCCACAGGCATCCAGCTGGAAAAGGTCCAGAGAGCTCTAATTAACCAAACCGCTCGTCTGCCTTTACAGAGCAGCTTTTCCCATGGGCTCCACTGGAGACAAGGTAGGGATGCCACGGTGGACAGATGGACACAGGCTCTCCGCTCACACAGTTGCTAGTGTAAACCAGTCTCTCCCCTTCCCTGGTTTTATGGACAAGAGGATCAACAGGAGTTGGGAAAAGGTGGTGGGGAACATGAAAGATCACAAAGATGAGAGCAGCTCCACCAAACCAGGAAGGGGTTCACCAGGGACCATCTCCTCCAGATGGTTCACTCCTCCCTTCCTCTATATCATCATGCATAATCCTGGCTCCTCTCAAAATAAGATTTTACTATATACATAAAAAAAAATGCTAGCAGGATTAAACCATGAAACGGACCGTCCAGGTGAGAGACTCTCCTCCAGAGGTGGACAAGCTGCTGTGGAGCCAAGAATGGTTTAGGGCAGCAGGAGCCGACGGTGATGTAAAAAGCAGCCTTGTACCCTCGCTCCCTCCAGCAGCGAGGTCTGCTCAGCCATGTCCCACAGCTAGCGGGGCTGGAAGTTCGTGGAGTGAAGCCAGAAGGGTTGCAAAGGGGGCAGAAGGCAGTGTGGTTGGCTTGAAGGGCTCCACTGAGTTTTTGGAGAGAACATGGATAATGAGGCATGGAAAGGGGTCTACGGTCAAAAATAAAGAAAAAAAGCAAAAGGCAGGAGAGCAAGACCAAAAAAGAAACCCCCTTCGGAGTGATGCAAAGCTGGCTTTCAGTGCTCTGGACCTTGCGTTTTCTGGCCCTGTTTGTGAAACACAAATAATCCAGACTTCTCCGTAAGCAGCCAGATCCAGTGGAATTACATGTCTGAATACTCTCGGTAAACAGACGGGAAGCTGTGGAAACACAGCTTTAGGCAACACACAGTAACAAGGCGGCCTTTATCGCTCAACCTGGCTCTTCCTGGCAGAAGAAAACTCGCTGACCCCGGCTGAAGTCTGCACAACTGCTGTGTCCGAGCGGCTGCTGGTCGCTCCGAGTGAGGATATCTCCAGCTGCATTTATTTATTTGTCCCTCATGATGCAGATGGGACCCACTGAAACAGGCAGCCAAGGGGCAGGAGGAGGGATGCTGCTACCTATCACCGGCCCTGCCTGGGGTGGGAGGAGGGATGGTGAGACCCACACACATAGGAACTACCTCACTCCCCAGTGCTGAGCATCTGCTTTCATCTCCTGATAGAAGCCCCACGCGCTGCTGACATGTACGTCAGCAACGCTTGGCCCAGGAGAGAGGATTTCCTGCCAGAGGAGCACATCACCCACGGGAGAGGGCAGAGGGCAAGAGCTGACCCTGTTTCGTGGAGTTGATGGAAAAATGCTGGAAGAAAATCCAGCTCGCCCCAAAACCAGAGGCTTGACTACAGGAGTGATGGAACACAACTGCCTGACCAGAGGTTCTAAGGATCTGGAAGTACTTTCCAGACCAAAACCATTTATTTTCAAAGATCTGTTAAGGAAAGCCCTGTTCCCCCAGGGGTAAGCTCTCATCTCCACCGAGAAGATGCTCCAAGCCTTATGCAAGGAAACCTCAGCGCAAAGGCAGCAGAGGGGCCTGCAGAGCAATCGCGCCTTTACCACCGTCTGCATGGTGATGAGGTGAAGCAATGCTTCTTGCACGGGGTGCGGGGAGCATCTCACATTGTTCTGGCCAAGACATGCGTGACCATGTCCAGGCACACCCCAAGCAGAAACCCCCCTCCCCATCTCACCCACATGAAGGAGCACAAAGCTGCTGAAGTCTCCTGCCTCCATAATAAATTATTATACTCAGTTTGAATAAATCGTTATACTCAGCTCTATTTGCCTCTGGAGCATTTCAGGCTATTCTTGACCACAAAAAAAAAAAAAAAAATCCAGGAAATTCAGATGGAGCCTTATTTACTTCTTCCTACCCAAAGAAACTTTCCTTTTATTTAAACCTCACTGCCTGACAACAGGAGGGGAGTCAGGCCTCCTGACAAATAGCTGCAATCCTCCATGACCGTCAGATAAGGAAAAATAGGGAGTCTTTCAAGCACGCGTCTGAGCGGGGACCTATAACACAAGATGAGGACGCTGGTACAGAAAGAAGGGAAGATATCAGCACATTTCTGTGTGTACGTTTAACAGGCGCCGTCCGAGGGCTATACAGCCCCGTGCCTAACCCACACTCCGTGCTTGCTGCAGTGTTTTCTACCCAAAGATACCAGTGTGAATTCACTGAGCTGCCCAGTACCCTGGCCAGGAAGATTATCTTCGTCTCACAGAGAGAGGAGGGGACCAACAACCAAAGAGAGGTTAAAGATTAAGCCATCCCTGGGACTGCCTTTAGCACGGACCTTTATGCATTTATTATTTGGGCCAGGAAGGGCAGCGAATCCAGCAGGAGGAGGAGGAGAAGCAAGCCAGGGGAAGCGGGGGATACATCCCATGCTTTCCTTTGGCTTATCTCACTGCCTTGAATGGGGGGAGCTGCTCTGGCACTCACCAGACAGTGCCTTCACCCAAATCCTTCCCCTCTGCCTGCCAAAAGCAGCACAGCAGCGGCTCTAAAAGGTCTGGATTAGGGGCAGCCCTCTGGCAGCCATCCCTTGGCGTACAAGATGCAACAAGCTGATGCTCTCCTGATATCCCCAGCTGATGCTCTCCCTAAGGGTCTCCAGAGGAGACTGACTGGGGCAGAGCCAGACGGGATCCCTCAGTGACTAAGGGAAGATGGCACAAACAGGGGTTCACGTGGGGATCCCTTGGCTTGGGGTGCTGCATGCCCCCCTCCATGCCTGCATGCCTTCATCCTGCTCCTCTCGGGATGCCAGTGGGGAGACTTCCCCAGGAATCAGCTCTCGGCTTGCACCTGGACCAACACACGTGGGAAGAAGGAAGCGCACAAAGCCAGCAGTGCATGTAAAACCCCTGGAGAAAGAGAAAAATTAAGCCAAACCTGTGTGTGTTAAGCAAGGTTCAGATACGCCATAGCACACCATCATCATCTTAAGTGACATGAGAACTCATATAGCCCAAAGTCTTTACTTCAAGGAGCCCCTGTGGCCTCAGCAGAGATCAAAAAGCTCGTTTATTCCTCTAAACTACCTAAGAAATCCCCTATCGCTATTATCTCAGACAGAAAATGCTTAATAATAAAACCTGAGATATTTGTGTGGCTTCTGCTCTGACAGAAAAACGGCCGCAGCTGGGACACATGCAGCCACGACGAACCCCATGCGAGTCCCTCGCACGCTTCGCTGCCTGGCTCCGGCACTAGGGACAAAACACTTTTCTTAATCCCCAAGAAGGATTTCCCCTTCTTTTTCTCCTCTTTACCACACATCGCCAGCCAAAGGCACATCTGAGAAGAAGGATTAACAGTCAGTGTAAAAAAGCTGATTTTTCAAAAACAATTTAAACACTGCATGGCCCAATTCACCTTCTATTTGACAGATAATTGTCCTGGTTATAACAGATAGGAAGCTGAAATCCTTTGGACAGCAGCAAGAGTATCACAGCAACCCCAGCTCCAGTCCCGACCGCCCGGTCTCATCCCACAACCCTGAAGGTTTTTTCCTGCACTAAAAAATCCTTTTTGCTCAGGAGTGGGGATCCACAGCCCCCTTTCCCCTAAACACATCCCTACCGTGATTTTAGTGTTTTGACCTGCTGAAAGCACCTAAGGCCAGAGAGGAGAGGGGCTGCTGCGTGCCCAGCAGCTACAGGCTCTCCTGGGAACACAGGACATGACGAGTCGCTTGCCCTCGAGTCCCCGCGTAGGCTGAGAGGGAGGGAAGGAAAAACCTCGATTTACAAGATCTCCATCTCAAACAAGCAGGGAGATGTTGGACAGAAGAAGGAAGCTTGCGCCCAGGCTCGGTGCACAAGGACCACCGCAGACACCAAGGAGATGATTTAGGACCCCCACTTGGGCAGCACTCAGGAAAGCCCGGAGAGAAGCAGCACGGATGAGAAAGGATCGTACATCCCTCAGTTTTACAAGCTTTTTCCAACTGTTAAAAAAAAACCCAAACCAACACTAAACCCCCGGCACTGAAAACCCTTAGCAAATTTAGCACATGTCAACAATTTTTGTGTTACAGCCCAGGCACACGTGCTCTCCTCGTTAAAAGGAGATGAATTTTTAGAAACCTTCTTTTGCAAAAAACTGTTGGTGTTGGTGGGGCTTTTGTTTCCCTTTCTAGCGCTAAGTACTCACAAGCATCCTGGAAACTTTAAAAAAGAAAAAAAAGGCCATTTTTAGACTCAAACGCGCAGAGAGGACTAAGAGTGTGTCACCACGTGTCTGAGCGAGATGTTCAATTCTCCAAAACCATATGCTGAAGATTACTCCAACAAAAGAGACTGCGATGACAAAGGGAAGCCTTATGTTCAAGCACCGGTTAATCGCCCAAGATTAGAAATTAGCTCACTATCCAATTCTTACAGAAAGGCTTTAAAAGGACACGATTTCTCCTTAACATGAAAGGAATGAGCTGATAGCCATTCGTTATTGAATTACTCATTCAAACTTAAAAGCAGCAGAAGTACAAAGCTCATCGTCTTCTGTGTCATCAAGAAAAACTACAGGGCCAAGGGCTAGAGCATCACATCCAGGAGTGCAAATATATCCTGTGGGTTTCCCACTTAAACCTCACGGCCATGGATGACCCTCTGGATTTGAGGTCAAAGATTTCCTGGTCAATTTGAGGTCGAAGATTTCCTGGCCGATCAATTAGCCTGTCCCCAGAGCATCACAAGTGTAGCTATGGAAAAGGTGGGCCACTCCTCAGAAGAAAGTAGAAGAAAGGAAACAAGGTGCATGTTCACAAGCAGGATGAGAACCCAGTTTGGGTAAGAGTGATTACAAAACCATCTGGTTGCAAAAGATCTTTAAGATCACTGAGTCCAATTGTTCCCCCAGCACTGCCAGGGTCTCTAACCCCTGTCCCTCAGCACCACATTGACATGTCCTTTAAACCCCTCCAGGGATGGGGACTCCACCTCTGCCCTGTACAGCCTGTTCCTTTGCCTGACAACCCTCTCTGACCCTGATCTGACCCCTTCAGAGGACAGAAGGAGATATAAAAAACATTAAAGAAGGAACAGACACGCAACACAAAACACATGCAAAGTTTAACCCCTGCAGCACATGCAAGATGTACCCACACACAAGGGAACCCCTAAGGATGCCACAAAACCTACCAGACACCCCCAAACCACCAAGGACCTGAGCAAGGCACCTATACCACCACGATACATTTCTGTGTCTCCCTGCGTGCGTCATGGATCAGTCATTCATCAAACCACTCATCTCAAACCTAGTGCTGATCATCAGACATGAAGGAGGTGGACGGACACCTCCGTGCCCAAGACCAGTGTGGCCAGGCAAGCCATCCCCTGAAATAGCTCCTTCCCAGCCTTCTCCTCCCCAGCCTGGCTTCGGTTTCAGCTGCAGTTGTTCCCTCCCAAATTGCTCCTCCTTAAATAGTCTCCCTTCCTCTTTCCTGGGGGAGGATTCGCCCCGCAGGATGACAGCAGGAGAAAGCTAAAATAGATTTGCACTAAGACTAACATCCCACTAGCAGCTGTATTACAGGCGAATGCAACCACCTGGAGGATTCGTATATAGACAAATTAACGTATAGACTGAAACTTATAAACAGACTAATTTCTGCAGTGCATTCCCCAGAAAGGAGGAAGGTGGGAGCACCCACAAAATAGGGAACACATCACCCAGGCAGAACAGCCGTGGAGACCGTAAAGCAACCCCCCCTCATCTGCAGCATCCACACGGGCTCAGGTCAGCGAAAACACACAGACAGGAAGGAGCTAACAATATTCTTGACAAAACCACAGCGAATAAAGCAAGGCAATAAATCCAAGAAGCATTTTTGGGGCAGAAAGCACTTGAAGCAACAGGAAGGCAGGTGCCTGGATACCCTAAATGAGGGATGTTGAATGTACCCAGAGCCTTCCCATGTGGTTTCCAGAGCAGTGGTCATCACAGCCTGGCCGCCAACAGGCAGTCTGCAAGCAAGTGGTGCAGATTAAGCACTAAGCAACATTGCAAAAACAGCGGTAAACACTCCTGCCATCTGAACCGGGCAAGTGAGAAAGAAAACCGACCTGGATACCAGGGTTACCCTCGGTAAGGCCAACCTTCCCTTCCCATCCATCCAAAGCAACATCCACGGCTACCTGCTGCAGACGGGGAGTTATTTATTAAGCGGAGCAACAAGAATCAAACAGTTTGTGCCAAGTCGTGGTTTACCACCGCAAAAATCCCTCTGAGGAAAACCAGAGCACTCGCTGGAGAATCAGATACAGTTCTCTTCAAAAAGTCGCGCCGTTATCTGGTTTCAGCATACAGTTAGTTCCTCCATACGGTACGTGTGATAAATCATAAAGCCATCCTTAGCAACGTGAAGGCATCGTGTCTATAAAATAGCTATCTTGGGTAAGGAAGCCAACACACAGCAGGAAAAGCAGTTGGTGATACGAGAAAAAAAAAAAAGTGGGGGGGAAGAACCCACTTCCTTGACAGGATTTATTTTTAAGTGATGGTTGCTCGAGCCTGCTCGGGGAATTGGTATGGCAGGAGTAGCTCCTGTGCAAGGGGATGAATGGTGACTCAGCAGGTAGAAGCTGTCAAAAACGTGTCCAAAATTGGAAGGATCAAAAAAAAAAAAAATCACAAGGGAAAACTATAAATACCTCAAGCAGTTTTGCTTTGTGTGCTGGTTGGATGCCTGTTGCTGCAGAAGATGCTCTGCGAAGCGAGCGGGGGAACCCCGCTCCCATGCCGAGCACCCATGGGGGGTTCCTCTCCCCAAAGCAGGAGCCAGGGAGCCAAAGGGAGCTTTGTCACCGACGGTGGCAGGACACGCAGCATCCCTGTGCCATTAGGAACCGCTTTGGCCCCATGGGTGCCCCGAAGGCAGCGCGCGAGGGGATCCCACCCCCGCTGGATTTCAGCTGTGGGGCTAAAGAGATCACGGAACCCCCACCCACATCCCTCTGCAGCCTCTGCCTCCCTTTGCCCATCACTCTCGCACAGGAGCGAGACTTTTTAATACGCATTCAGACAAAAATACCTCTTTTTTCTCACTGCCTTTTTTTTCCTTTTTCTTTCTTAAATAAAAGCCGAAAAGCCCAGCCAACATGAAAGGCTGGATAAACACCCCTCCTTTCCCCAACAGAAATTACAAAAATGCCTTTGAATTTGTTTTGGCAAGAAACAATGTTTTTTATGAAAGAGCTTCATTGAAAAGTCGCAATTTGGAATGTACTCATCTATTCTACTTTTTTCTCCTTTTTTAAAGTTTTAATTACCACCTTAACAGTATTTTGACATAGTTTATGGTTTGTTAGGTTGTATTTTGTGGTACGAATGCCAAACGCACCTTTTGGAAGCGCCTTATTACCGTATTAACGCTAACTGTGGGGTTCGTGCTGCTGAGCCTCGTGTTGGCAATTGAAAAAATAATAAATTAATTCCATTTGGAGAAAATGCTGCCATTTATAACCCAGCAATTAAGACCAGATTTAATTTTAGATATTGCTGCATTCTTTGGCTTATTGAGTTACTCAGTACCGACACTGGTACTATCAGTGTATGCTCAGTCCTTAAACAGACCCAGGCCGCTTTCTCACCCCTTAAATTAGCAGCGACAGAGATGAAAAAGTTAACGCTGCTTTTCTCTCTCCCGGGAGCTGGAACATACAGTCTTTGCTGCCAAAAAAAGAACAAGCACAAGCACGGAGCGCACAGTGGGATTTCTACCACAACGGGCCAAATTATATCAGCCAGGGGCACATAAGGAGTTAACAAAAAAAAAGCCCCACAATCCTCAACGGAGCAGGCAGAGCTGGCTGTTTGCAAACCAGGGTGTGCAGACATTTTAAGGGAGATTAAAGCAGGCTGAGGCACAGCTGGAGAGATGCCCACAGCCCCATCTCCCTCCCCGAGGCTGGGCAGTCGCGTGGCAGGTAGGAGATGGAGAAAGGAAAATAAGTTTTTATTTGGCCAGGGCTGCAGGAAGGTGATGCCCAGGGAGGTCTGGTGCTGCGGGCAGGGCTCCAGCTGGCACCCAGGGGACGGGAGGTTGCTGGCTGCGTCTCATGCAGGGAAGAGTCAGAGCGGTCCAGGGACCTGCAACTGCATCCCAGAGGTGATGGAGCAGCCCTGGGGCTCCCCGACAGCCCCCACCAGGGGAAGGTTGGTGGGAAGCGGGACTTGCCCTCACCATCTCCTCTGGGGTATGCCGCAGCAAACGCTTCACTGCGATCACCAGCAACTGCTACCTCATGAAAACAGTCTCGCTGGACAAGGGGAGGTAAAGAGGAGTGAGAGCATGGGAGCTCCCCTTTCCCAACCCATATGGGCTCGTGGTGTCACCAGGCTCCCAGCCACTTCCAGCAGCAGGAGATCACAGTTATGGAAGAAAGTGACACACATAGGTTATGGCAGCAGTCCCGACTTTGAAAGCCAAATTAACACATGCAATAAGAGACAAGTTATGAAACGGTTCTCTCATGATGGCAGGTGATGCCCAGGATCCTCCACTGAAACACTGAGGTGATGCAGTGACAGCGATTTACTATTAACAGTGTCCATCAGAGCAGGACCACGGTCAGGATGGGCTGCAGGATCCCTCAAGATGATCTGGCTAAAGCAAGACGTGCTTTGGGAACACACACACCATGGGGCTTGCTGCAGGAAAAGCAGGATGATGCTTTGTGCTTCTTGTTACTCATGGTACCATACCATGAGCTATGTGAAAATAGCGCAGGGTTGGGGTTTTTTCTGACATCAAGATGATGTTAATATTCACAGTAATTGTCTTAATGGCGCAACAAAAGGATTTTGCAAAACAGCAAGCCCAGCATCTGGGATGGAGCCCATCTGGCTGGGATGGAGCAACAAGGCTCACATAGCAGCACCAGACCGACTCAGACTGGGAGAAAAGCTCTCAGCATCCTTGGTACCTTGCCACGAGTACAGCCAGGGAATCCAAGAGATAAGCACCCACAGAGGGGTTTGTCAGCCCCAGAAGGATGCAAAGGCACCTTGGCCATGTCCTAACCTCCTGTCACGAGTCCTCTCGGGCCAGCAGCACATGCGAATGCAAGCAAAATTAAATTAAAACTTGGGGTTTAGATGGTTCCCCCTTCTCCTCATACAAAAAAAAAAATCCCCAAGCACATATTTTTATTTACCAAAATTCCAGTGGTCTTATTTCCTGCTATGTCCCTCTCGAAGGCAGGAGTACTGCTGCGCTGACTGTAAGTCTATCGAGGAACAGGCTACCCTCTGCCTTCAAACTGGAATTGGTTACACACGGTCTGACCTTGCATTATTTTGAAGCACATTAACAGAAAAATCAGAGCGACTTCTTAAATCCTTTAAAAGTTAAAGCAACACTATTGCTCCAGGTTCACATATACACAAAAAAACCCACTCCACCACCAAACCAAGATCAAGCTCTTAACTCACGACTCCTGCTTTAATGTGGTACGTTTTAGCCTCATATTTTAAATTCCGTCATTTCTTGTTTACCTGAACCATCACACTAGCTTTAATGAGCTCTCCCTATGAAAACTGCAACTACAAAGGATCACATTTGCTTATGTTACAGAGCTCTGCACACCTAGAAAGGAAATCCTAAACCACTGCATGCTTCTTAACAGCCAGATTACTAGCTTTTAATCCTCTCTGCCAGATGCATTTTTAATCTCTTTGCATACAATAAAGCAAATTAGTGTAATTGTATGGGTAAACCGAACCAAAATACACACATCAGATTAAAAACCCCAAACCTCGGTTACGTTTTGCAGAGCTGGGGGCTGAGTTCAGCTCTGCAGGCGCTGGCAGAGGAAGGTTTCTGCGTGGTAAGTGAGGAGCTTCATCACCTCCTGGCCGTAGCTGACGTGCTCCGGTTTCTCCCCGGGTCCCCTGTGAGGGACCACGCCAGGTCACGGATGGGCAGTGCATCCTTGCACTCGTGGCATGAAGAGGTAAGAGCCCAGGCTACCGTGCAGGTGGTCCACAGCAAGTTCATATTGTCCCTCACGCACAGGAACTACTCACCCCTCCAGATCTACACCAGTCTGGCTATCTCAAGCCCACTATCCTAACCCACTGCGTGGGTTCTTTGCTATCCACCGTCAGCAGATCTCATTGCCCTGGTAAATCAGACACCACCATCCTCATACCACAACCTGAAGCATGAGATTCATGATCCAACTTCCCTATCCACTGATCCAAAAAGCAAAATTCACCACAAACCACTGATCACTTCCAAAAAGCTCCCAGGTAATGCGGGCACCTTCAAAACCCCAAGCCAGGTACAAATCCGGACTCTCAGCTCATAGCCCGCTCACCCTCCTGGGACAACAGGACCACATCAGCTGCAGCTCCACATCTGCACGTCATCCCCATTTCTACCAAGCCTGGACTGCCTGAGAGTGGCGTGTCCAGGGGAAGGAGGAGCCTGTACCAAGTTTTTACAGCCGGGAAGGTTTGCAACAAGGAGCTCTGCCTCTCCAGGGCCACCAGTATCTAATTTGAAAACATCTGGATGTGCCTTCACAGAAAGAGATTCAGTATCACCAAACATCTCCTCCAGATGAAGGAGACTGCTGCCATATTTAGTGGCCCTAGGAGGATTAGGCAGGTTGTTCCCATTTCCCACCAGTGCCAGGGGGCTGAATTCATCAGGATAAATTCGGAATAATTACATGCAAGTGACTGAGAAGTTATTTTTTACCTGTTTCACTGGTGAACAGGACTCACTCGCTGGAATTAAATCCAGCTAAAAGCATCACTGACTTCAGCAAGTGGCAGAAAACATCCCTCTTTGCTCCTGTCCTTGGGGTGGGACTCACCACCCCTATCCTCGGCACAGGCACAGGGGTCCTAGCCTGGCCGGAGCTGGCAAGTGAGGATCAGCGATGCCCAGGGGACAGGGACAAGAGCCCAGGAATGCACAAAGTCACTCAGAAGTGCTGATTGTCCCCTGGGAAAGGCTTTAGCAACCTGCCATATCTAAGCCCTGTGTGGGATGCTGGCTCTTGTATCAAATCCTCCTCCTTTTCAAGCAAAAGAGCCTGTGCCCTGGAAAACAGATTATCCAGCAAGTGAGTATTATTTACTAGATCATGAGGGACATGGGCTGGATGTGCCAGGGGCCGCCCATCGCAGCCCTCCGGGAGAGAAGGAACAGCCCAAGGAGCAAGAAACTTGCTCTGTGGCAGCTCTCAGCATCTTCCCTCCGAAGGAGGGTAGAGAAGCATCCTGGGACCAGGACAGAGCCACCCAATCCTGGCCACTGGCTGCAAGGGGACAGGTGATGCTCCCTGCAAGCTCACAAGCGACTTGCGCACCCAGGAGCTGGGTGCCAACCAAAAAGCTGATTTCAGAGATGGGCAAACAGCATTGGATCCACAGTGGGAGTGAATCTGCTGAATTATATCAGCAAGGAGTCAGATCTTGGGGGCCTGTGGGGGGTCAGGGCAAGGGACGACCAAGCCCGAAGGCCCAGCAGGGTTGGGCTGCAGCATCGGCCAGGTTCTGTGTCCCTCGTGCGGCAGGAACCCCCCAGAGGTTATTGACTGCTCAGGGAAGGGGGAGAAAACACGAACTATTTCTGTTTTAAAAACAGAAAACAACTGAGCATCAATGCTAACATCCAGTTTGGCTTTAGGAGGGATTTAAAGAACTCGGGCTTCTTCGATCTTAATCCCGCACCATGCTTCCCCACTACCAACCAGTATCGACTTCTAACAATGCAAAAGCATCTGCCCACATTTTTGCAATTATTTCAGAGCTGGCAAAGAGCACCCTCGCTTTTCTGTAGGGTTAATCTAAAGAACAGTTGCCAAAATGCTGAGAACACAGTCGAACAATAGCTCCTCTGATGAAATTCCTCCACTCCATAGAGAAACCAGTATCCTCCAGCTGCTGTGGCTTGTCCAGAGAGATGTCCGAGTGTTTACCCGTTCCCATAAAAAAAGGCAAAAAAAAAGGATGACAAACCGAAGGATTTGAGTACAGCTTGCAAAAAATTAATGCAGAGCCCTACAACCTAACCACAACACTGAAGTTTTATTAAGGCAACATTTGCTTTGTGCGAAATATAAATCCGGGACATGGGTGCAAGGAGGACAACGCTGGCCACCTGTCTGGGGACAGAGACTCGCTGTACTTAGTACAGAGACCACTTTTAGCAGCTCCATCCCTCGAAATACTTGTTCTCGGAGGACTCTCTGCTTGGTCATTAATAAAAGCCGCATAGCCGAGCTGGACAGCTGAATTACAGCAGCTATTATCCACGTACGCCTGCATCCAAGCAGACACCTTTATTTATAAAGGCTCTCTGGCTGACCGAGATTTGACATCGGCTACAAAGAGCGTTCAGCGTCCAGCTGACTGCTTCAGAATAACGTGATGAAAGGTTAGCCCGCGCAGCCCGAGAAGACACCTGCACGCAGCGCTGAGAGCGATCGCTGAAAGAGTCCATGCTGCTGCCACGACTCTGTAAGCGGGCAGGTCTAAGTAACTGATTTCCTGAGCAGACACACTGAGTTCACACCTTTGCGTTTGCTGCTGGTATGCATTCAAACAGATAACAGTTTGGGTTTCTTCCCCAGACTCAGTTCTAAAGCATTTAGAGCATTTTTTGTTTGATCAGGCCTATCCCCTCTCCTTTTAGACCTCCTGGGTCTCTGTGCTTTCCAAGCTGCTGCTTTATGCTTGTTCACCTTTCGGCCCCCCTCACGTGGACACACGCTTTCCACAGAACACAGAAACCCACGATGCGCAGGTAACACAAGTGCAAAGGGATGGGGCAGGAGGAAGAAAAACAAGGGGTTAAGAAAAAAAAATTGCTCACGGTTGGTTTTCTTCAGCTCTCACAGCCTCAGTGGCAACCCCTGACAACAGAAGGTACCCAAGTCCTGGCAAAAGGGACTTTACATCGCTTTACATCGACAGCATCCCCAGGAGCAGCACGTGCAAACAGACCAAGGAGGGCGCAGCTGGGTGAAGGAAGGCTCTAAGTACAGGCGTGTTCTCGTCAGACTCTGAACTCTGTTATAATAACCTGACACAGGAGCTGGCACCTCGGCTGGGCCACAGAGATGGGACCCAGCTCCCAAGGGCTGCACTGCACCAGCCGGCACAGGAATGCTGAGGAAGAGCCTTCCTTGTCTGGTTCCTCATTTCTTAAGCAAGGACCATCAAAAGTGTCCTACTTTGACTTCCAAAAGCAATCCTTCCTGCTCCCAGCACCTTCTCACCCCGCACCCATCCACCCACCACACCCAAACTCACAGCACCAGACTCACCACCACGAGACTGAGCCCCGGCACAACGCTCCAGCTAAAATTCCCTTCAGGCGATGAAAACTCAGGGGCTGACAGCAACAGGAGCAGTCAAGTGACCTCAGGCATCTCTCACAACACCAACCTGAAGCTCTGGGAAGGTCTCCCAGGTCCCCCCTGAGGAGCTGCCACCCTTGAGACCCCAGCACCAGCGTCAGGAAGGAGCTGCGCGCTGCCTGTGCCTTGCCGACTAAGTTGTTATGGTTACTAGAGGGTTTGTTGGGTTCTTTTTCCTGCTCTTTTAAAAAGAATTCTTATCAGTTTAACATAATACCGCCAGTCAATAACAATTCTTATCTGAAAAGGTCACTCAGGTGGTTATAACTCAACATTTTATCATTATCTGGAGGGAAACAGCCTGGGGACTTTGTATTTTTTTTAAAATAATCCACTTTGGAACTGTAAGGTTTAAAGAAAATAAAACCAGCTACCCAGAACCCAGCTGACCCCATGGACAATTTGAGCCCTCTGGGGAACAGACAGGGAGAAAAAGGTAGAAGAATCACATTGATTTTTGCTGCATGAGAAACAAGGGGAACATCCCAACAGGGAAACTATGAAAACCAGGGAAAAGCATGAACATAGCCCACAGCTGCTGCAGAAACACCATGTTCTGCCTGCAAACATCACATCAGCCAAGTTTCTCCACAACTGAAGCCATGGGTTTTTTTTCTTCTACATTTCTCTCCCGATTTTCTTCCTCCTTCACTTCCCACTGCAGACAAGGGACAGAGAAAAGGGGGCAATGGGAAAAACCAAGGACAGGAAGAAGCAATCTGTGATGTTCAGGGTTTTTTTTCTTTAAAAACGCAGAATAAAAAAACCACAGTGGCAAGGAAAGTGAGTTTTAAAATGTTTCAGGCGAAAGCTGGTCAAACCCTGGTTTATCCACCCACTCCATTTCTTCTTAGAACAACAATTAGAACTCTAAATGCAACACGTGCCCACACCCCCGCAGGCAAGGAGCAGGAGAACCAACTGGTTAAAAGGCAGGTTTGTCTGAAGTAAGTTTTATCAGAAAAGAAAAGAAAAGAAGAGAAATCTGGAACTAATTACTTGCAAGGATCAGTAACAGAAGAGCAGCTTCTTAAAGCGCCCCGTGCTGCCACTCCAGGGCTGCCTCACTCGAGAGCAGAGCGCGGAGCAGAGCTGCTGAATCCTGCAGACAACGCTCACAGTATTAACATTCATGTTTTAAGTAAAATAACATCTTCAGGCACCACAGCTCAACACGCTGGGCCACGTCCAGCTCCTGCAAGTGTCAGGGAAAGCGACAGGAGCTGCCTCAGCCCTTGGTACAACAGAGCCATCAGCACCACCCACCCGTACCTTCCGCAGCCAACCCCACAGTAACAGAATGCTCACCATCCCAAACCACCACGGCGTTCCTCACACAGGAGAAAGTCTTTTTCTACTCCGTGGATTATTTGTATATAACACAAGAAAGATTTTGCGCTCCAGCCTGAGCACTGCAAATGCCCCGGAAAGTCTGCAAAGGGCAGCAGCTGGAATTAATAGTAGCAAAATACACAGTAATCAGCCCAGTTTCAACTCAGAGATCAGAAGTCTGCAGACTTCACCAGCAAGCGGAGCCTTTGCCTACGCCAGACAGGAGCCCCGAGCTGGGGAAGCCTTAGACAAGGTGCTGTACCACACGCCCGCGCAGCTCTGCGAGCACAGAGCCCCGTCAGAAAAAACATGCTACAACTCAGACACCTTCAAAACCTTTGCTACAACCATGCCATGGAGTCACCGCATGCAAACACACAAACCAAACTGCAAGCTGCGGACCAGGCATCAGCCAGGTGAACCCGCACTGATAAGTCCTCCGCTTCCATCTCCTCTTGCCTCACTTTCTGCTCATTACCCAGAACCAGAGCAGAGTGAATTGCACAGCAATCATGCAGTGGGTGAGACCTCCCAAACCCTCTGCTCCAGGAGAGGAAACCCAGCTCATAAGCCCCCTGCACCAGAAACACGACTCCCTCTGCCCATAAAATCCCTTCCAAGGAAAAGCCAGCATCGCCTTCTTCAACAGAAGCAATCCCAACCTTGTTTGGACGAGATCTGCTCCTCCACTTCACGCATCTGCTGCGGAAGAGGAAGCGGCGAGCAGGCAGCCAGTTGGGAATGGATCTGCTCGCTCCAACCTCAACTTTATTGTAATTACTGGGGCCAAGATAGAAAGCCACCAGCTTGGCTGTCTGCCATTGCCAAACTCAGGCTCAGCAGGACCTCCGCAAATTTCTGGGTCTCCTTCTTCGGACTGCAAAGACAAACACACCGCTTTTAAGAGAAAAGGAGCGAGCGTGCAAGTCCCTGCATCCCCTGCATCAGGGCCTTCAGCCTCTTTTAGATCCCATAGCAGCTCTCGTGTAACCATGTTAGATAAGAGGTAATTTTGTCTATTCAGTGAAAATAGAAAACGCAGAGGGCACACGCACACGCAATTCGTGTACGGTTTCGCCCCAGCTGCAAGCCCCACGCCCAGGTTTCTGCAGACAGAATCACACATGACAACTTGTGGGCTCTGCCATGGGCTCTTGCACCCACGTGGCACCACACACAAAGTGGGGAGAAGACTGGGGTGGTCAAGTGGGAACCCCAAACGCAGCCCAGCAGCCGCCGCGGTGCACCAGGTTCTGATGAATCCAGCCCTGAGGAGCTGTTGGCTCTACCCCTCGGGTTTGGATGCAGCGGTAGAGCAAGGGGTGCCCTTTCTCCAAGCAGTTATCTGCAGTAACATTAGACACGAGCATGAAGCTGGAGAGCTAAAGCACTGACGAATGCTCTTAAAATAAAGCAAGTGTTCACACTAATTACTATTTCAGTTACACACGCTGATTGCAAACATAACTCCCAGCTTGGTAAAAATTCACTGGCATGGGCCACAAATTAAGTAAAGGTGGTTTTTTGATGGAAGACGAAAAGAATAAAGGCTAAAGCTTGAGAAATTGCAGGAAGATGGGAATTTGCACCCTGATCCACAGAAACCTTCACAAGCTGCTTCAGGGAAATGTTGCAGGAAACTGGCTGACCAGAGCACCAAGGGTTTGAAAAGCAACTGGCCCAAATGCAGAAAAAAAAAAAAAAAAAAAGCAA
>NW_010410132.1:2263-7524 GCF_000710305.1 Buceros rhinoceros silvestris | reverse complement strand
GCCCCAAAAGCAAAAAAAAAAAAAAAAAAAAAAGCAAAAAAACCAAAAAAAAAATCCCCCCCACCAGTGGCGAGATGGACACACTGCTTTATTCAGATGCTGAGCTCTAGCACGGCAAAGGTCGTTAAGTGCGCAGACTATCACCAGCAACAACCCAGGCTACGAGCAGAGCGCTTTCCCCATTCATCTGCTTAATCTCATTTGAAGATAAGTGTATTCACAAACCAGATTATTTTAATTGATGGCTCTACAGTCGGTTGGTATTCAGCTCCCCATCTAAAGCTCTCCTTGACCTCTCCCACCAATCCGTACCTTGACGGGTTGAAGGCTGCCATACGCCATCAGCGATGCCCCGTGCGGTTCCTCCCCTTCACGTCCAGCCTCCCCCGCCCCACCGCTGGGCAGAACTTCATCTCCACTACTTTTCCAACCACAAACATGAAATATCTGCATAGAGGGGTGGCATTTAAAGAGCTCCAGCTCAGGTCTATGATGATGCAGGAAACGCTTGTCTGCAATTTTTTTTTTCCCCCCCCCCACACACACACTTCAACAGTGGGATTTTTCCTAACTGGAGTCAATGGGGAGATTAACCATGACATCAGGCCCCTCACCAAGACGTGTTACGTGACTAAAAGGACACTGCAAAGCATGGAAAAGTCTCTTTGGGAGAAAGCAGCCCATCCGTGGGCAGACCTGCTTGCACCACATGACACTCCAGGCAGCAAACCACGCTGTTCTCATTAGTTAAGCTTTTTCCTCCCGTTTCACGCAATGCTACCTAAAAAAAGGTTCCCCTGGCAAGCTCTGAGAAAGGCACACCCCCCACCCAAACCAGTCAGCTCTGCCCCGTGCAGGAGACCTCACCACTAGTACTGCTGGTGCTTTGGGAGGGAACTTCTCCCTCCTCCTCCAACTGCAAGCGACACGTGCCAGGAACCGCAAGGGAAGGGTATTTTAAGCAAACAGGAGAAAATATAGAAGAGTTAAGCTCAAGCCCAGAGGCGTCTCCTTTAGGTCCCAACAACAGGGCGAGAGGGAGAGCGAAGGGGAGTCTTCTTCATGCTATGCCACAGACCTGCGGTGCTGCCCACAGCGACTCCAAAAAGCATCTTTAAAAACAAAAACACCTTTGAATTACAAGAGAACGCTGGGTGTGTAGCCTTGCTCAAAGCCCGTGGCTAATGTTGCTCTGTACCTATATACCCCTTCCCCTGCTATCCTCCAAAAAAAAAATCCAGCACAGATCGCTTCTAGCCCTCAAGTTTGCAAACAAAACCCGGGCAAGATGCACAGCAGCAGCTCAAGCAACAGCATGCAGATTAAAAGCAGTCAGTGTCCCACAGCTCCGCAGACCTCTCCATTTAAGAGCCCCAAGCTCATGATTTTTCACGAGCAGAGCTGGCAGGGCTGCTCGCACCCCTCTCCAGGCAGAGATCACGCGATGCCAAGATCCGGCGTTGCACTTAAAACCTCCTATTACTCCCACTGAGTGTGGGGCTTCGCTCCTCGCCCTGTCCTCCTCCTCAGGTGCCCGCTTGACCCTTCCAGTCCCCCACCACAGGACAGCCCAGTGATGCTCTTGCACAGCCCAAGGGCACTTAAACTGGAGCTCAGTTGCATTGCAATGGTAAGCCAAGAAAAATTGCAAGAATCTGGGAATTGTCTTCAAAACGGGCACTGGGATGATTTTCCATCAGTGTGGGGGAGTGTCACTGGGTGCAAAACTGGACGATTTGCACAGCGGAGCAGCTTCCTGATGAACTGGGAGACTGTCTGCAGCCACGGTGGTAGCAATAGGCTGAAGGCACAATAACCTAAGGACCTACAAGGCGAGGTCTGAAGGAACATGTAATACCTTTAAATAGACCAGCTGGTATAGCTGAGGGAAAAAATCCCACAAGCACACAAGCCCTCCTTTGAGCCGGTGCACCTTCGTGCTCGGCCATTTTTTGCAGCTTGGTCTAATTAAAGACATTACCACTCCCTGCAACCCTTGTCTCTTCCTCCAACCAGTTCTTCCCAGCATGAGATATCTAGGTCATCCTGACGCTCTCATTGTGATACTTGACAGCCTGCCGAAACGAAATAAAGATTTTGACCTTAACATGTGAAGTAGTTAATGTCCTGCACACCGGGCAGAGAAAGCTTGTTGTCCTTCAAGACCAAGGGCTTAAAGCTGTCACCCCATCAGAGCAGATGGGCGTTTGGATGCCTGGAGGATCCGCAGGAGCAGACTGCAGGGGGTGAGGATGCCATGGCAGCTCTGAAGCTGGGGCTGGTGGGACAGGATGTGGGACTACTCCCGAAAAACACCCCAGTCACACCTCTCACCATCAGAGAGGGGATACCAAGCAGATGAGAACAGAAGCAGGTCCTGCACTCAATGCCAAAAGCCTAAGGACAATGTTTTGTGGACACAGACGCCCCGCATCTCCTCATCGGGGCTGCACCCCACGGAGCAGCCATGCCCAGCACCCCTCAGTGTCTCAGCCCCAGCCAGCGGGCACTGAAGGAGCACAGGTCCCGCTCCCAACACGGAGTGCGCTACACTCCTGCCTGACCTTTACCAGCGGCTCAGAGGAGGTTGCCACGTCCTGACAGCTCCGAGCAGCTGGGACCGAAGCTGCCCAGCAAGGCCAGGCTGGAAGGAAGGAAGTTATAGCAGGCTTTTAAATAGCGCTATGCAATACCTGAAACTTCTATTTCTGTGCATGGATACTATGGTTTCCATATTCTTCTCCGTGCACGGTATGCCAAACTGAATTAGCAGCACCACTTTTCACCAGTTAAACCATTAAAGCTCTCTAAGGCTACCCACAGCCACCAGGTAGGACAGCCACAAGCTGTACACTGCAACCTAACGAGACACATAGATTTCCTTCTGCGTTTGCTTTGCACTTCTAATTTACCTTTATAATCAAGCAACACTTTTAAAAGCACCGTGGATTGCAGGAGGTCTCACCACCATCTGTGTGGCCCCCGCACCACGTGCAGTCACCACATCTCCGGTGTGCTCCAAGTCTCGGTGTAGCTGCTTGCGAGATGCCTCTCATCCGAGCTAGGCAATGTGTTTACAACCACCCCTCCACGCCTGAGCAGGTGTCCAAAGAACCACAGGAGCAGGAGGCTGCTCAGGGCCTTCTGAGGGTCATACATAGCCATACACGGCAGAGCCACATCGGGTTTGTGGTGCTAATGAGGAGAGCTTGGCTGTCGTTATCAAAATCACTGCTACACTGGGGAAAAAGTAAGGTAGGACTCCTTCGAAATAACTATACTTGCTTCTAAATGTCAATTAACTAGTTAAAAAGAGTTATTTTTCTTCCTTGAGGTTTTTCCATCTCACCTGCCATAGAGCAGACCTCTAGACCTTTGGAGTCTACCAGGTGAGGAACAACTGCACACCTTTGCTGAGCGGAGTTTTCCTCCATGCCTGGTCCACACACCTGAAGGCTCATGAGCCCAGCTCCACCAGCCAGGGAGGATTTCAGGCTCCAGTCTCCCTTTGGGCCCCCTCCTCATCCTCTTGCTGATGATATTGTCAAGGATGGTCCACCAAAGAACACAGCAAGGCTGTCACCTCCTTCTAACAGCCATGAACGTTCAAGTTTTCCTACCTCCCCCCAAGAGCTGGGGCGAGCAACAGGTCCTGCATGTACAAAACTCCCTTCCCGTGAGGACCCACCGTTTCAGTGAATTCAGGCACTTGCTCCAGCGTGTTAGACCAGCACGTTGCACTCAGACCAGCATTGCTTAACGCATGGTGACACTCCTTGCCAAATGATTTCACTCACGCTTCACTGAAGGTGACCACATCATGTCTTGCAGCCAGCTCCTATGTCCCATTTAGGCTGTGCATCCCTGTCACCCCACAGTCCCTTGCACGCCATTGCTGCCACATCCCCAACATCAACAAGGATGCTGATGGGGCACCTACAAGCAGGGAGCCACCGTTGCCCAAGTCAGCAAGCATCAGGAAAACGTATGAGCAGCCACCTCAGCCCCCACCGGGAGGGAATCAAGCCCAAATTACTTAGCAAACAACGGGATTCAAACAGTAAAGAGTAACACAAGGTTAGATGATGACATGGCCTTTCAGAAGAACTTGGTGTGATTCCATTTCCAGGCAAGTCACAAAGGCTAGACTGTGAAACGGGTGATTTAAAAAATACAGGTGGTTTTGTGAAGAAGACAGCATTAACACTGGAGGCCAGTGTTCTTGGTGACGAACCTCAGCCACCCTTCCCTCCACTGCAACAGGATTGCACCGCTCGGAAAAGCGCACATCCTGCTCCATCGGCTGGACTCGATGGCCTTAAAGGTCTTACCCAACCTGAACGACTCTGATCTGCCCATCCCACGGGGAAGGCACACCAAGGGGCATTTGGCGAGAAAGAGCTCGAGGGATCCAGGTTTTGCTGTCAGAGTTAGAAATGCCCTGGAGGAACAGCTCGGTTTTGGAAGGAACATCAAGCAAAGCACAGGCAGCTCCACGAGAGCACCAAGGGCCAGGCAGGAGGCTGGCTGCCAAGCTGCGCTCGCAGGAGAAATCCTCGCGCCAAGCAAGGTCAATGGGATTACAGGGGCAAGCGGGGATTGCTCGCACGAGTAGAGATGGGAAGGGTCCAAGCTCTGGTTTCCACCCTGCCTTACAGCAAATAAATGCCACCACACAGATGGCCGTATGCAACTTTGTACCCGGGCAGACTTCAAAACACCATTTTCCTTCATAATTTGCCTTTTCTGCGGGTGGGAGGTAACTCACCCCCATCTCTAACTTCTCCGGCCCACCTGCGGGATGCGGCTACCACAATCTCAATGAAAAACTGCGACACTGACAAACAGCTAAAAATTAAAAATACCTTCCTCACGCCGGCTTGCAGGGGGAAGCGCAGCAAGCCTGCGCTAAGGCCAGCATGGGAGGCTGCACATCCATCACGCTCCCTCCCTGTCCCCCCCACTCCCCAGGGCCTCCCCACCCAAATGGATGAGGTTGGGCCCTTCAGCTGTTTACAAAACCAGCGGTATTGCGCCCAGACGCACTCGGCAGCATTCCTCCCTCTCATTCCTGAGAGCTATATAAGGGAACGGCCTATTCCAGCCTCGCTTCCCCCGTAGCCAGCCCCGACCCCTTTGCGCCGGAGGAGCCCCGGGCTTGGTTTCCTGCAGAAGGACTTAAATCCGTCCTCGGGTCGAAGACGGCGTTGAGCTGGACCTTGTCATCAAATGGCAGCGCAGGCAGCTGCCAAATCCTGCCG
>NW_010410132.1:1727-2118 GCF_000710305.1 Buceros rhinoceros silvestris | reverse complement strand
TCAGAGCTGTAGAGGCACCCCTCATTCCTGCCGTCCCGCCAGCACCAGGGGCTCTGGTCGGGATCCGGGGAGCTCCGGCTGCAAGATTTCCACCTCTCACAGAAATGCAGCCGCTTGCTGCCCAGCACCTCCTCAACACGCACAGCAATACTGCAATATAGTTTGGCACTGATGCGGCTTATTTTTCATAGGTGAGGTCTAGCTGTTTCTTTAAAAAGTAATTGCATTGTCCCCAGAGGTTTTCACACACACACACACACACACACTCACTCGGGAACGTGCGTGTTTGGAACGCATGCACCCTCCTAAATAAACACATTACACACACCACGCAATTCACACGTCGCTCGTGACATTTCCACCCTGCTCAAACTCTGTGCACTTCCGCGGA
>NW_010410132.1:1274-1693 GCF_000710305.1 Buceros rhinoceros silvestris | reverse complement strand
TTTTTTTTTGAGGGGTTGGGGAATCAAAACTATGCAGCTGAAAGAGGGATTCCACCCTCCCTGCTCACACCCTGTATTTCAGAAACTCTGCTTCAAGCCACTCGCGTCCCCGCGTGTTTTTTTTTGAGGGGTTGGGGAATCAAAACTATGCAGCTGAAAGAGGGATTCCACCCTCCCTGCTCACACCCTGTATTTCAGAAACTCTGCTTCAAGCCACTCGCGTCCCCGCGTGTATCTGCACACACACACACACACACACACACTCACTCGGGAACGTGCGTGTTTGGAACGCATGCACCCTCCTAAATAAACACATTACACACACCACGCAATTCACACGTCGCTCGTGACATTTCCACCCTGCTCAAACTCTGTGCACTTCCGCGGAGCTGAGTAACTCGGGACGGAGTATCAACAAA
>NW_010410132.1:702-1138 GCF_000710305.1 Buceros rhinoceros silvestris | reverse complement strand
GGCTTATCACCAGCCCCCCCCCCACCCCAAAATACAGGGGGCGGCTTCTGGTATGCCTCCGGTACGGTCAGGAACATCACACAGCCTGTGCCTATTTTCTGAAAACACAAGGGGGTAATTCAGAGCCGCAGGAAAAAAATGCATCCAAACAGGATCTGAATGATGAAATAGGAATTGCCACATTTAAAAAAAATTATAATAAAAAAATAGGATAATCCAGCTGCCCAGAGCTTTAGAAAATAACCGTTTGTCTAAGGTAGCGACGGGCTTTTTCTGCATGTTGCAGAGCAAGCCACGTTGTCCAAAAGAAGCCTAGAAAATCCAGACTCTACGTGACCTGACTTACTTATTTCACAGGAAACTGCATGGAAGGAGGAAGGGGGGGGAGGGAAAAAAAACCACCAATCATTCGCGCTACCGCAGTTACACAACGCCA
>NW_010410132.1:0-574 GCF_000710305.1 Buceros rhinoceros silvestris | reverse complement strand
GAAAAAAACCCACCAATCATTCGCGCTACCGTAGTTACACCACGCCATAGACCGGAGTAGTTTGCTGTGAAAAATCAAACTGGAATGAGCCATCGACCATTTGAAAAAGAAAACGTAAGAGGAGAAGCTGTGAATGCAATCAAGCGGGGCATTCTTTAATTTTTTTTTTTTTTTTTTCCAATTTGCTTGCGTTCGAGCATCGTTCAAGAAGGTTTGCAGCAAAACCCATCACTCACCGGGGTTGTTGGCCTCCCCTTCGAGGATGTGGAGCTCGGTGCAGTCTGCCAGGGAGTGCTCCAGGCAGAGCTGGAGGAAGCGAGCTTGGGTCCGGCTGATGCGTTTGAGCAGGGAGAGCAGAGCAACAGTCTGCTCACACTCGTTCCTCCAGCCCGTGAACCAACCCGCCAACACGCCGACCTGGTCTCGAAACATCATGGTGAGCCGGCGGCCGGAGGAGAAGACACCTCTGCGGGGGGAGAAAATAAATAACCGGGAAAGCCTCCCTGCCCCGACTCCGCTTCCTCCCGTGTGATTCGGGTCAGGATTAAAAAATAATAATAATAAAAATTAAAGA
>NW_010410131.1:3569-5561 GCF_000710305.1 Buceros rhinoceros silvestris | reverse complement strand
CTGCGGGGTATTTTCGTAACAGCATTCAGCCACTGACTGCAACTCTTGGGGTGAGGCCATCAAGACAATTCCTTATCCATCAAATAGTTTGTCCACCAAATGGAGATCTCGCTGATTCTGAGAAAAGGATGTTGTGTGGGACCAAGTCAAAGGCCTTGCAGAGGTCAAGACAGGTTACATCTGTTGCTCTTTTCTTATCCACTAACACAGTCACTCCATCACAGAAGGCCTCCAGATTAGGCAGGCACATTTTGCATTTTGTGAAGCCATGTGGCTCTCTCTAATCATGTCCCTGTCATCCATACTTCATGACATAGCTTTCAGGAGGATATGTTCCATGATATTACTAGGCACAGAGGTGAGACTGACTTCCTCTGATTGTAATAAAATGTTGGTGTCTGAATATTCTTTTTCTTTTAATACAGCATTCTTCTGACTGTGACCATAGATAAATCTTTCCCTTCTGTACAGCATCTACTGTCCTTTCACAATTATTACCTATCTCTAATGGTCTTTCCCTTGCAGTATGTTTATTATTTTGTCAATTCATCGTTTTCAGCTTAACTTTAAGAGCAATGAACTTACGTGCCAATTTGACAGAATCATCAGTTGTTTGTGTAATTAATTAAGCCTTTTTTTTAACTCAAGCCCAACAGATCTCATTGAACTTAATTGCCACTTAATCACAGGGCAAATTCTTACAGAAACCAAAATCCTGTTCTGCAAAGAGAAAGAAAGCTTTCGCTGTTTCTTTAGTTTGTCTTCATTTCTGGTCCTGCCACTCTGAAGAACACTGTGTTTTCATCTTTGCAAATACTGATATTCTTTTTTCTTTTTTTTAAGTTTAACACCATTCAATTTGAGACACTGCTATCTATCACTAATAGATTAAGTGGTATATAACAGAGAAAAATCTCAAAGATTGCTGCTATATTTCAGAACCATTGTGTAAGAGTAGATCACGTGAGAGAAGTACTGGTATAATGTGGGGAAGGAAAAGAGCACAAGTCTTTACACTTGCTTTGCTTTCTGGTTATAGTATTCAATATTACAGTCAAGTAAAGGAATGGTCATTATACAAAATTTACATTACTACGAATAATACTCAAGCAATATCACTCCTTTATGAATAGAGTTACAGGTGATATTAACAATATATAATTTTTTCTGAATTATTCCAAGCTGTCAGCCATTATTCCTTTTATTCTTACTTTCATTTGTGCTGTGGTGCTGTACCCTCCTGAACATGCCATTGCAGAGGATCATTTGGACAGAAGTCAATTATTGTGAAATCTGAAAAAGGTAGGTTGCTAGTAGGATAGGTGGGGAATATCTAACTGTACTCTGTAGCCCATGTCAAAAACAAGGTTGCATTGATTTCAGTGGGCACTTCATTTCTCTAACACATTGTCTTCAATTAGAGTTTGCGTCACTAAGGATTTTGTGATCAGATCCTTCATTTGGACAAAATGGATCCATGTTCAAACTGTCACTGTGTGCTTGAGAAGGTCAAAGCTGTATTTTATGTAAGCTAAACTAAAGAAGTCTTGGGCAAACTAAACAAGTCTTGGGCTGTGGGGAAAAAAGTGACGATAAGAACAAAAAGACAGAAGATGAGAAGGAAGGCAGAAATGGTGGACAGTACTTCTTCCCTTTGGGTTCCTGGGAAGATGTTATTAGTGATCTACTTGTTTTGTTTCCTCATGTTACTAACCCTTGACATTTAATGTTTTGGAGATAGTTGTGGTAGGTCAGCAAAGATCTCCTTTTTAGGAGAAGTTTGCTTTAAACTATCCTATAGCATTTGTATTCCCTACCATGTAGCGTTAAGCAGCATCCTCATTGGTTGAAAGTTTTCATGCCACTGTCACTTTAAAAGTCACGCGACTGTGCTGCGAGCTCAGTTGCTTCCCATGCTCTTGGCCACCGTGGAGCCTGCCTGCCTGCTTGCCTGCCTGCCTGCCTGCCGTGCCGTGCTGTGCCTGCCTGCCC
>NW_010410131.1:0-3470 GCF_000710305.1 Buceros rhinoceros silvestris | reverse complement strand
TTCCGGCCCGGTCGTGCCCTGCCTGCCTGCTTGCCTGCCTATTGCTTGTTCCTCCCGGAGCTGCTTTCGCTTTCCGTGCGCTCACAGCCGTCGTGTTTCGACATAGCCATGCCGCGGGGACAGACCCCTCGTGCCGCCACTTTCCTCAGCAAAGCGCCGCCACCGCGAGAGACCAGCCCGTGAACTGCGTGCCGCAGGGGATTGGAGCTCCGCCTCATCGTGACTGAGGAGCCGCGCTCGAAAAACCGACTGAGCTGGTTTTGCCAGAAAAGCCGCCGTGCCGCCTCGGCACACTGCATCAGAGCTCCGCCGAGCTGGGTCCGGACTGCCCGCGTGCCCAAGAGCTGTTTGTTTCAGTTTTCCAAAAAGCATTTTAGAGGTCTCACGAGTTCTTTTCTCCCTTCCCCTATTTCTGCTGGAATAGGGGAAGGTATTATCATTACCAGACCTTGGTTTACCTTGGCCAAACCAGTGACAATAGTAAAGGGAAATTCTTATTTTTCTGCATCACCAGCTCTAGCAATTGTTTTTCTACTAACCATTAAACATCATCACTCTCTGTCTTAAGACTGAAAGTGTGGCCTAACAAAGCTCCAAAATCATTATATTTGTCTCAGAATTTTCAAAGAGTTGTTTCACATCTATATTTCTGTTAGCCATTGCCAAATCTGGCAGCCTGACAGTGACAAGTCTGCCACAGCTCCACACTTCCAACTCCCCAGGCTGAGGGGGAAAGCTGGTGAGGCTGAGCATGTAGTCAGAACAGCTGACTGTAGCACTGTTGTTAACTGTAAAATCTATTATATTGACTGCCCAATAACAACTCAGTAATTGTTATATATCATTATATTTGTGTATGTGTATTACGTACCCAAACCAGGGTGCAATATTGAACTGCTAAGAAGACAAACTTTCAAGATTTACTAGATTTTATTGTTTGCCTCCGGATCATCTAGTTAGTCTGTGAAATGTCTTGTTCTTAATTTTATTTTTGGCAAGCAGTATTTGAAAATGCTGGACAGTGCAGACCTAGAACAAAATAACACAAAATGAGATATTTCAGGAAGTTGTGCCTGAGATTAGTGCCAAGGAAGATGACCTATTGGTATATTTGCATGACAATTACTCAAGACAAATATAGACATCTTCAATTTTCATAGAATGCCATTGCAATATTTGAGTTGTCAAAATATCAGGTAGTCCTATAATTTTTCTTCCTGAGTTTATGTACATTTTGTGTAAATGTCGTCTATTCAGTCAACTCAAACACTTTTTGACACTTAATGATAACTCATTTTATCTGTTCTCCCCTAAATAGTTATTTACCCTTAGCTAGTATTTTACCTTGATGGCTTGTCAGATAGACTCATTCATTTTGTCTGCAGTCTCCGGTTCGTGTGGTATTTAAAGTCTTCCGGCTTTCCTTTTAGTGGTGCAATGGTTTCCACCATCAATCTCCTCCTCTTAAGCATTGAAAGAGCACTTTATTGTTTCAGTAATATCTTCTGCTGCTTCAATGGCTTACAGCACAATTAAAGCTACCTCAGACAGACAGATGGGAATTCCCGTTCACATAACAGTGTTTAGCCACGATATCTTCATGCCACATCTTAACTGTTATCCACACTGAGTCCAAAGCATTCAGTACCCCAAACAACAAGATAATCAGCCTGGGGCTGCCTTAGCTGAATTAAGCTGTGTCATTCTTGAGGCTCTGGGAGATCATTCTCTGCTATTTTGTTGCTGATCTTTCCAAACACAGAGAAAATAACAATTTTGCCTGACATATTTAATTGTTGTTGGTTGGTTGGTTGGTTGGTTGGTTTTTTTTGGCGGGGGGGAGTAGTCTTTTTAAAAAATTGTTATCCTTTACATCAGCTTGTTATTACTTTTCATCATCTTGAACTGAAGTATCTACACTTCTACAGAATTTTTGCCAGTTAAAAGTAAGATAAATTTGAAGCTTCTACTTTTTTGTGGGGGTGGTTGGACTTCCAGTGGATAGCGGATATATTCAGGTTTCACACTGGTGGAACAATTTGTGCAAAATGATGTTTCTCTAGGTTTTTAGGGGTGAGATATTTCATCTATATGCAATGCTTTGAAGTCAGTAATATACAAGATTCCCAACAGGAAATCAACAGTTAGAATGCTGTTCTTCATTAAAGAAATTACTTTACCTGGACTTTTGGGAGGATTTTCTTTATATATTCTGCCTATCGATGGCAGAAAAAGGGAAGGGAAGGGAAACCTGTTCTCTGTAATATAAATATTGTATATGTGTTTTCTACACATTCAAAGGAATAAATATTGTCTACAAGATTTATATGAAAAATCCCAGAATCTTGTGTTTCATTAGATAACATTCTGTAGATGACAATCATAAAAATTTCAAGAATGTGATTAAGAATAATAACCTAATTCAAGCATCTGACAAAGCTCAGCATGGATATAAAATATAAAAATATGGTTCAGGGGGTTTTTTAAGACAAAGGCAGTACCCACTGCATCTGTATTCTTCCCAAAGGATAAAAATTAGTTTAAGGAAGCAAGTTTACATTTGCAAATTTTAATTGTAACAACCATAAAAATAGTGAGGTACAATATGAGCTTCTATACTCTTGCTGCAGATCATATTTTTTTACTTTCAGTCGTGTATGTATATAGATGCATCCTGAATGTAATAATGTGGAAAAAGGATGTGAAAATATTTAAGAACATCAGCACTTTTCAAAAGAAAGCATGCTACTTATCTTCTGAAAGTGTGAGAAATGTCTATATTCTGCTGGAGAAAGGAGTCATTTTAATAATATACATCCTACATATAAAATGATATCTTAAAAAATTCCATGTGAGAAATGAAGGCCTGTCTATTATATAAACATTCCACTTGGTTAAGCAGGAAGGATGTGTAGAATACTTCACGTGATGCTTACAGTATCAATGCTATCACCCCTAGTATTCCTCTAGGTATCACCCCATTTTCAAGTTCAGTCAGGGAATAGGCTCCCAGTTTTGCTCTCCCTGTAGGAACATTGCTTTCAATTGAAGATCAGATGCCACTATTTGCAAGCCAATTTCCTTTCAAGATGTCTCTAGTGACTTGTCTCCTCAACTCTCCCAAATAATTTAATATACAGTTTCTCAAAACTGCATCAGAATCAACATAGCACATGCCAACATGCAAATTTCAGTTTCTAATAGGATATAAACTTGGGACATCAAGTGGATCAGTCTTGGGGAGCATGGAGGTTCTCTACATTTTCTACATTGCTACTATAGAAGTCATCATAGCAGTTAAAACAGCCTCTTTTTTTAGATTACACTCCGTTGCAAGATAGAATTCAGAGACCATTGAGCAGACCTAAATTAACAGGTATTTTATTCAGCTCTAATCAGTAAATTTAGATATGTAAAATATCTAATAAGTACAGATGGACTCCTCAGATGCCACAATCAACAAAGAGATA
>NW_010410130.1:45747-56551 GCF_000710305.1 Buceros rhinoceros silvestris | reverse complement strand
AACCAGGAAGTTTAGCTCAAACCAGGACAGTTGGCTAAGCACGACTTTCCTGTCTTGAACCTTTAATTTTTCATGAAACTAAGTTGACAAAGGTACTTGTCATGGTTTAGACTCAGCTGGCAACTAAGCACCACACAGCCGTGCACTTACTCCTACCATGCTCTGGTGGGATGAGGAGGAGATAATGCAACAAAATGTTTGAAGGCCAGGTCAAAGAACAGGGAGGTCTTTTCATGAAACTAAGTTGACAAAGGTACTTGTCATGGTTTAGACTCAGCTGGCAACTAAGCACCACACAGCCGTGCACTTACTCCTACCATGCTCTGGTGGGATGAGGAGGAGATAATGCAACAAAATGTTTGAAGGCCAGGTCGAAGAACAGGGAGGTCTCACTAACCAGCTAAGGTCAGAGACAAAAGATAGTCTCAACCTGGGGAAACAAAGTCAATTTAATTTAAACAAAACCACTACCAGGTGTGCTACCTCCTCCCCCCACAGTGGTGCAGGGTGGTGAGGAATGGGTGTGCAGTCCATTCCAGTCCAGTCCATATTATTTTCACTGCTCCTTCCTCCTCAGGGGGAAAACAAAACACAATCTTCCCCTGCTGCAATGTGGCATCCCTTTCATGGGCTGCGATCCTCCCAGCAATGGTTCACTCCAGTGATCCCCACTCTGGTGGGTGTCCCTCAGAGTCATGGCCTTTTTGAGGCCATGAGTTCAGCAAGGGATTCTCCACGGGCTGCAGACAGGACTCTTCTCCACCGTTGATCCCCATGAGCTGCAAGGGTTCAGCCTGCCGTCTCACCATGGGCTGAAGGGGAATGGCTGCTTTTGCGTGCCTACCTCCTCCTTCCTCACTGAACTGGGTGTTGGAATGGTTGTTTTTCTCCCATCCCACTCTTTAACCAAAAGAAAAAAGTTGCCCAGCAGGTCTTTCCTTCTTAAATATATTTATCACAGAGGCATTAATTGGCTTCACCTTGTCTACAGGTGGGTCTGAGTTGGAGTTGAGAGAGCTTCTCAAACCTTCTTACAGGGGCCACAAGGGTAGCCCTCTCCACCACCACCAAAACTCCACTGGACACAAACCCAGAACAACACTGAATCATGCTAAGGTGTGGTTCGGCTTGGAATTGTCACACCAGAATGCTTTAATGCATTTTAACGGATGTGAAAGTTGACTTCTCTCACAAGTTCTTTAAAGGAAAGGCTGCTCTTCTATTATCAAGACAAAGAACTGTTAAAGGAGTGTTGTCTTACAGCAATTTGAGGTAACACTTTTGTTTTTACAGTGCAGATAGATTTTATTTAAATAACATTAAAACATACTTTTGTCCTTGCAACCAATCCCACCGTGTACTGACCCTGACTGGTTAAATACAAAATTATGTTCTTTCATCTGAAATTTAGAGAATAATGTTTGCGCACCTGTGTCTGAATACTGACTAACTCATAACGTTATACATGTTTGTAGTTAACAAACTGCCTTCAGTGCAGGCATACACAGCATGAGTAATAATTCTACCTCGTTATTCTCAATAGTTTTAGAAAAATACACATTTGACAGGCATACTAATATCTCCTGGAAAGCAAGTTTGGATAATACACACAACTTAACACTAACAAATGGCGTCTCCAATTTTTCTTCTAAGTCAAAACCAGAATAAAAACGATCAGGTATTTAGAGTTCATAGCAACCAGTTTGCATCAGAAATATACAGGAAGAAAAGGGAACTGAGATATTTTGACTGGTGCATTAGCATTTTTGTTTGTTTCCTTTTCTCTCTCTGAAAAAGAAAACACAATTAGGGCTGGCAAATCTCTGAGCAATTTACTTTGAAAACCTCTTATGGACTGAGATGGTTAGAACAATTTCAACAGGTTACTGAGTTAAACATTATCACAAAAGTCATGCCACAAGAATTGAATACAAAGATATATGACAGACTCTAAGCACATATTTTACACGTCTTAAACACTACCTCAGAGGTTAAAATCAGGTTTTATGTGCTTTTTCTATATCACTGTGATTCTTCAATAATTAATATGAGAACTGAATGACAGAATATTTTTTCTAGGAAGCTATCTCTGAGAACAAAAGAAAATCAGTAAGTCTTCCAGCTTCTCAGAAAGATGTAGCATTGTGAGCTTATTTGTTTCTTTTCATATTCTAAGATCAATAATGACTAGAAGCTATGCAAATAACAGAGGTTGCCATTTCTGAATGGGTGAGTGGAGGAAATAAACATCTTACTCTAGGTGAAGAAAAGTCACAGCCCTCAGTGCTTTCTTTTTACCTGGATATTATTATGAAAATCATGCTTTAATTTTTTTTTCTTTGTATGAAAAAGAGTACATAAGAAATCACAGAGTGCTCTGTGAGCATCCTCTAACAGATCATTTCCCAAAGGTGCCAGTGTCTCTCCACAGTTCAGGAGAGGTCTAATAATCTCTCAGAGCACTAAGCTTGAAATTAATTCACTGTATTGGGGGATAGGGGGCTGAAAGAGTAGCCTGTTGAACATCCTCCTTCCTTGGCATTTCTATTTTAATTGATTACAATCATAATGGCTATTTGAAGATGTCGCGGTTTAGACACAGCTGGCAACTAGGTACAACGCAGCCCCTCTATCCCTGCAGTAGGAAAAAATAAAATGGATATCTTAAGGGTTGAGACAAGGGACAGGGAGGGCTCACTCACCAATTATGTTCGTGGGCAAAAAACAGACTCAACTTGGGAAAATAACATCAATTTAATTTAAATAACAAAACCACTTAAAATCACCAATCCAATCAGTGTAGGACAGTAAGAGAAATAACAGGATCTTAAATACATCTTTCCCAGGCCCAGCTTTGCTATCTCCCTCCCCTGACCCAGCGCAGGGCATCCAGACTGTAAGGGGGCTGCGGTCAGTCCCGGTTTACTTCATGCTGCTCACTCTTCTTCAAGGGAAACCCTCCTCACAGTTGACACATTGTGGTGAGATAAGCACTTTAAGACAGAAAGCTGTTAAATCAAAACACAAATTTATTACAAAGCAATCTGCCTAGCGCTCCCCCCCACGCAAAGTTCGATTGTCACTAGAAGAAAAGTTTAACACACTGCCAATTATATAAACCATGGAATCTACTCCCAAGGGAAAGATATCTCCAAAATAAGCGTGTCACCACGGGAAAAATGGAGAAAATATCCTGCTTAGCGATATTGAGAAAACAGCTTACCCGAGCCGAGTAAAAGCTTTGCTCAATTCTAGGGATACATCCAAAATTGCGTCCAAATTGGAGAAAAGTCCTTAGAAAATAACCGAAGCGGACATCTCCGCCCCGGGGAGAGATTTTCCTCTGGCCGTGCGCACACTTGCTCGCGGAGGAAAACCCAACTCAAATTCGCTCTGCACGCATACCCGTTTATATACAACCTCATGCCTGGGACGAGACACGTGGGCAACACCTCTGGTGCAAGCCAGAACATGTTTAAGCCTCTTTTCTCTTGCTCGCCTCCCCAGCGCCCACCGCATCTCTGTGGAAATGGGGAGGGGGAGGGGGAACAAGTGACTGTCTTTTGTTTAAAGTGGTCAGCTAGGGAGAAAAGAGGTATGTAGGGGTGTTTTGTTCCGCCACACACATTATGGCAATGTGGCATCCCTTCCACAGAAGGCTGTCCTCCACAAAATTCTCCAGCTAGTGTGGGGATCTCTCACTGACAGTTGCCTTCTCAGTGAGGAGCCCCCACAGTGCAAATCTTCCTCAGACTCATGGACTTTTCCAGGATCAGCTGCCTGATCCAGTGTGGGCCTTCTCACAAATTTCCGCTCTAGTGTGGGCTTCTCCACAAACTGCAAACCAATGTTTTCTACATTGATGATCTCAGGCCTGCAAAGACTCACCTGCCATCTTGCCGTGGGCCAAAAGGACACGGCTGCTTTGATGTGTCTCCCCAACCTTTTCCCCACTAACCTGGGTGACCGCATGGTTGTTTCCCGTGTGGTTGTCTCTCCCTCTGTGCTCCCTCCTTCAAAACAGAAGAGACCTCCCAAAACAAAGGCTGTTGCCAAACCAGTTTCACCTTTTAAATATCTATATGCAGAGGCACTGATTGGCCCAGCCTCGGTCAGAGGTGGGCCCAAATTGGACCCTGGGTAGCTTTTCGAGAATCTTCATATAGGGGCCAAGCCAGCAGCCCTACCCCGCGCTACCGAAACCACACCAAACACGAACCGAACACAATAAAATGAATAAAATAATGAAGTGTCACAGGCATGTTTTACAGACCTAAAAATGATCATTTTCCCTTTTGGCCTACATTTCTCTTGTAGTTTTTAATTTTTTTTTTTTTAAATCTTCAAGAAATTTTTTTTATGATACTAGGATATTAGTTTTGCTCTTATGCTCTTAATTTTGACTAGTTTGTCTACCTCACAAATTTTCTTCTGTCAGTTTTCCTAATGTTTCTCTGCATTTCTCCCCTTCTTTTCACAGCCTGCTTTGTTTGCCTATAAACTTGTATATAGTCACCAGCAAATAAGTACAAGGATCATAATAAAAATTTTGAAGAGGAAGTGTTGCCTACAACTAGACTTAGCTTGGCAAGACCACCTTAAAAAAAGAACAGATGAAAAAAATCATTAAAAAACCTACTGCTTAGTATTTTTGAAGTAGATGATGCTTGTACAACACCTAGAAAATCAAAATGCAAAGGACTATAAGCACTAATGCAAAACTAATTATTAAAGGAATAGGATGGTTTAAGAGAGCAAATCTAAGGAATGGGGCTAGAGATTTAGCTGTCCTCCCTCCTCCTTGGATGACAAGGAAGGTTATTAATAAATAAAAGAATTCCTGACATGTTTTTGATTATTAACATCATATGGTTAGAACTGTCTTAGCAGACAGATAGAGGCAAAGCAGTGGACCTTCACTGTAGTTACAGGCTATACTGCTCTGCCCACTAGAAATGCGTTTTAAGAGGTAAAACCTAACCAGCAGTACCTAGTGAAAAATGTATACTTCATCAAAATGTGCACAGCTCCACCAAAGAAACTTTCTTAAAGCATGCCATTCTCCTGAAATGGGCCTTAAAACGATGCCACAAAAGCTAGCTGTGAGTGTGCTTCACAATACTGTGCTTCAAGAGAGAGTCCAGGATCATCCAACTCTCAGCAGTGAGGTATTGAGGAGAGGTCAGTGAAATGCCTTTGACAAGGGTCTAGACAGTGGGGCTGTTTTCAACACTCTAGACATGACCATGCTTCACAGTGCAGACTGCCGTCACAGAAGATGCCCACAGTAGCACATTCGTTTGCAGATCTTGCTCTAGGGTCATTCAGGTATATAGGTATGTATGTACTTACCCACATATAGATAGACAGAGGTAGACACGTATCATACCCTCAGTTATGAAACTTGGAAAAGATTCTGCAACACAAATATGCAGGAAGAAACATAATTCTTTACACTTCTAACAGGACCCACCACAATCCTGTAAGGGCCAAAGAGACCTGAAGAGATCACGATAGCTCTTGCAAAAGCATCATGTCACTTCTGTGGCTTAGAGAAACTCCAGAGGAAAAAAAAAGAGAAAAAACTTGTTTTTTACTATCAGTGTATAAATGTTGCAGACTAGATGGCACAGAAGTAATAGCAAAAATATCTGCAACAGAAGTGCAAGAACCTAAACCAGATACAATATGGGAAGCAGCTACTCTCAGTATGACCATGGTAACGCTCACTCCATTTATACAGCAATTGATGATCTGTCCTTTTCACCTACAAATACGCTGACTACGCTGTAGTTTGGCAAGAGACTTACAGTTCAATAATATCGATAGCTCCTGTTTTACAGCCTTAGTAACTGTGGGCTACTTTCTGTACTCTTGACACTACTGATCTGTAAGGTTAATAAAGGTGCTAAACAAATGAATGCTGCTGATGTTCCACCCAGAAGGCATACAGGAAATCAAAGAACGAAATAGTAACTTAGAACTAACCTCATCTACGTATATAGAAATACAGTACTATTGCACATTGTTAAGTAATTCACTAACCCATAGACATGCAGCTAATGACTTAAATGTTCCCAAGACTACTTCAAGTACAAACAAATTCGCAACACAAAATGAAGCCTAGCATTTCACATTTCAGTTCAGGAACGAAATCAAGATACTGAGGGGACAATGTGTTTAAGTGTATTGCAGCTTTGGAAAACTTCCAGTTAATTTCATTAAGTAAAAACTGGATACTTCCTGACTGGGGAAGGATTTCACAGCCCTGAACCTGAGAAGAAATAAGGATACATGGACAAATCTAAAATGGTTTCTGATTTCTACACAAATATTAAACTAATAACTTTTTAAGAATTTTTGAATACTCAAAGATTAGATATAAATTATTAATGTGTTTTCCAGTCTTTCTATAATCATTTTACTTTCCTTTATTTTAGAAACCCCATGACTCTTTTCAAGACAAATCTTTGGCAAATCTTTAGTCACAGTTAATTATTTTATCCACTTGCAGTTAAATTTTACTCCAGTGTTTGCATGATGTATCTTTCTGCCAAGATTAAACCACTATAAATACACAGATTTCCCACTGGATTTATCAATGTGGTTTTTGGTTTGGGTTTTTTTTTCCAAATTCAAGAGCAGATTGTTGACTTAAAATTGTTTAAATAAAAGTACTCTGCTACTAAGCACTTTTTAAAAATTATAATAGAACAGAGATATTTGGGGCATACAGCTAATGATCAGAATATAAATCTTTAAAGTCCTTTCAATTATAACAGTATATATGTTGTTTGTAAAGCCATCATGTTATCAAAGAGAAAATTGACAGAAGAGAACAATATCTTAAAAAGAAAAAAAAAATTTTAAACTGTTACCTATGCTGTTTCTATGAAGTTTTTGCTTTTGTAGGGTTTGAAAATGTTAGGAGAAAATTTTTCCTTTTTTTTTTTTGTTTCTGGACAGGTAGATTTCTTTATGGTTTCTGCAGTGAATACAGGATATCAATGTGCCTCAAAAAACCCTTTACTTTAGGAAACTGACAATTTAAAAAAAAAAAACGAAAAGAAAACATAAATTACTTGTGTTTTGTAATGTGACTGACTACTTTCTAGTTTGTGTTTCAAAATAAAAAAATAACTCACAGACTAGTCAGATGAAGAAGGGGACATAGGATGGACTGACGGTGTAGATTAACTTCATTTTCCCACTTATTGAAGCACACATCCTACATAAGCAGTGCTTAAAGAAAAATCTACAAATCCCTTAGCCTTCTCAGAAAATTTGCACCGCACAAAAACCTAGTGATGCTTGGTCAGGCTCTGGATCACAGGCAACACATAAGGAACAAGGTATTGGGACATACCTGCGAAGTTCCAGTTTAATGAGAGTTTTTCTTGCCCAAAAAACATGTAAAGGGAAACCACCATTGAATGACCACTCAATTTCCAGCTTCCCTGTTCTTCAGGTTTTGGACCAGCTTGCTCTAACTTCCAAGTTCACTTTCTTATAAAAATGAAGTTTTGGAGACCGTTCACAAAGACTCAGTGGTTCTGCTTGGCCACTGCCTTCTGTGGAATAAAAAGAAGGAGAATTTTTTCTATTGGACGTAACTATCACAGGCCAGTGACTATTTTTTTGCCATCATGCATCCTGGAGGTATAGAATTGGCAAATAACAGGCATGTAGGTTTAACATCTAGTGCTTTGGATGCACATTTGTTCATTACGGTTTGTGGCTGAGATCTAAAAAGCCTGAGTCCTAAAATGAAAATCTTGCATTTCCACCAGCAGTCATTGCTTCAGTCTCCATTGGAGAAAGAGAGATTTTAACCTCCCCACACTAGGCTCATTCAAATTGCTAGACACATTAAGCTAATAAAGTCACAGGCTGTTGTTTAAATCCTTGTCTGTGTTTGCTTTTGGGTGATGTGTGTCCAGACCAAAGATCAGACTGCTTATTTGAAACCTATCACAAATTAGTGATTTGCTCTCTGATGATGGTTTCCTTTGATACAGAGTAACTCATACATGACAGAATATTAGCGCATAGCTACACATAATTTTTAAGCTGCTTGTTTTTGTAGAGACTGCAGCTTCACTCTACAATTTGCATAAAAGTCAGCATTTTCTAGAAAATAATTCTAAGGCACTTGTGTGATGTGAAAACCAGAAAGCAGTTCTGTGCCTTCTGCAAAGCAATGTAGACTATTCCTTCACAGTTGCCAACTGAAGAAGGCAGATTATCAAGCTGAATAGTTGGTTAATTTTTTAATGTTGTGTTAGTAACCAGCAATCTTATTTTCTTTGTTTTCAGAATCAACAGCATTGTGTTCTGCATTCCATAAAATCAGAAGGAAATCACTGTAATGTATTCAGTAAGATTTTTTTAGCATTCAATGGAACTGAACCTATTCAATTTTTAAAATTTTTTTTCTTTGCATTCCATTATTGTAATAGTTGGGCAAAATGCCCGCTGAATTCATTGGCAAAATTGCATGAAGTAAAAGTTATATCTCAAAATTTTAAATCAAAAAGTAAAGTTATTGAGAACATTGTAATATGATTATTCCATAAACTTTAACAAAATGTGCTATAAATTTGTTATTAATAATTCATCATAAAGTGCTGAGAAGTTAAGAATGGTAGAACTAAGATGCTGAGAACACCTTTAATTGCCAACCTTGTGTGTGCACTATAAGACAGTCTTTAATTACATAATCATACACCTTTTTTTTCCTGAGAATAACTGTCTCACTCTGTGCACACAATGGATAATGATTACTTAATGGGCAGCTATTCAGAATCTTTTTCTTCATAATGTTTGTTGAATGGCCCTGTGGTTTATTTACAACCCATTATTCAAATAGAACTCTGCTAAGGAAATTATTAGTTCTCCCATCAGCTTTCCTGGGATTAAGGTTAATACAGTATCTGAAACGAGAAATGGCTGCCTTTTGGAAAAGGACATTAGCTCTTGCCAGTCTCCGCATTACTAATTTTGACTGTTTCTAGTAAATGAGTGATGTAGTTTCTAGTTAGCTTATATATAATTTAACATCTCCCATTTCAACACAGATGTATTTTAGAGTTTAGCTATGATTTGAAATTTGAGTTATGAATTTTTGATTTATATTTGATATATAGAACCATTTTAAAATTAAAATATGGATTCAAGATTTTTCATTTCAATTCAGCTTTCATTTTTATTTCAGCTCACAATTTGTGCCTAACTTAATAGGTAGGTAGACAAATTATAAGTGCTGAGCCATGTTACAAATCCTTGTTACACAGGATTTGAAGGGGAAAGATAGAGATATAACCAAGTTTTCCAAAAACATTAAACAAGAAATCATCTTTTCTCACCATGGAACCTTTTTCCTTATCCAAGCACCCTACATGAAAAAAAAAGGGGGCTGGCAGGAGTGGGGGAAGGAGAATAAGGGGAAATATCACTTTCTCTTTATACAATAATTCACATCTGATTAGCTCTGAAAGTCTCTGAATTTAAGCATTAAAGGAAGTAAAAAATTGACCTAATTTTTCAACATGAGAAAAGGGAAATATCAAGCATTAACTTAATATTTCCCAATCTTTTTATTTTATGACAGGTTCATGTGCTGTTTAAAAAATAGACAAACTCTATTACTTATAAACCTCACAAGAGAGAGTTTTGGGTTCCAAAATAAGCTCTAATTTTATCCTTTCTGTGATAAAAATTTGTTCTGGCTAACAAAAATATATTTGACCTGGCATCTAAGGATATTTTTCTACCACAGAGAAAATTGATCAAGCTTCTTAGATTCCTTAAGAATTGTTCAGTTACAGCAAGAGAATGACAATTACTCTGTCAGAATCTTTGGTATATGTTTTTGTCTCAGATATGAACAACCCATAGGAGGGGTCTGACTAGAGCAGAGCATGTGGTGATAAATTCACAATATCCACTTCAGAGTCTGGTCCAATTAACGAGTCTTTTACGAGAAAGTTAATATATCATACAGAAGACTATTTTTCTGTATTACACCACTAAATTTAAACAGCTACAATGATTTCTCTCAGACATAGCTTTCCTTGTACAAACAACAAGAAAACACAGACACCACCCCCAACCCCCACCCTTCATTTAAAAATACAAATAAAATTAATTCCCAGATTCATGACAAAACAGAATGGTCGTGTAAAGGTATAGTATTTTCAAAGGGGCTGGTTCTGTATCGTACATATTTGCGGGTTACAAAATGTAGTGTTCTAGTGCATTTGTCCCAGAAAAATCTTATGTCAATCAAAAACATCAGTGAGGGAAACACAGCAGTGAGGGAAATTGCTTTCTCAGTATTACTGATTAACTAGGTCTTTGTGTTCTCAACTCATTGCTGACTAGAGAGCAAATTTATTTTATGTGATCCTCAGAAAAAACAATCTAAGTCCCACTTCATTCCTTGGTGTTGCCAGATAAATAAAACTTGTTAATTCTTCAGTTGCCTGAGGCAAAGTGCTCTTCAGAAGAAATAAGATCTCAGTATCAGCTCACAATTTTTCATACATCTGATGACTCCTTTTCACAGATTGTTGTTTTGTTCCTCTCAAGGATTCAGTCAGGAGGTTCAAACAACTGTAACACACAATTCTTTCAGGGTTATTGCTATTACAGACAATTTTCAATTTCTCTATAAGAGCAGACTGAAACTTCCACTGAATACTCACTCATTGCAAATCTTCATTATGATGGGTCTGATGAAAGCATATGCAGAAGTCAGAGGATGAATTAGATATCACATTTTCACATAGAAACACCCCCCCCC
>NW_010410130.1:3449-45678 GCF_000710305.1 Buceros rhinoceros silvestris | reverse complement strand
ACACATATTGAAATAAAAGCCCCCCCCCCCCCCCGCCGCCAACAGCTTATTGAAAGGGAGATATATTTCTCTCAAATAAATTTTTATCATTTTTTAGAAGTCTGAATGTGGCCAATTAGTGTGGTATTATCCTGAAGGATACTTCCTTAAAACATTGTAGAAAATGTAATTGAGAGAATATTATTTAAGTGCTATGATTTACTCAAAAATTCTCCTTTTCCATAAGGTTCTCTTCAAATTGGAAGATAGCAGTCATCACTAATACTGTATGAAAACATGAAGTTTTCATACATGAGAACTCAGTGAGAACTCATAAACGGTTTCGGTGAAACACCAGAGTATGGGAAAATATTAGAGAAATTGAAAGAATTTATTTCAAACTTCTCATGTTTCAAAAACACTATTTCCTCCTGTAATAATACAAGCCTAAAATGTAGGTATAGTAAATCACCCTGCTCTTCTATCCTTTCTTCCAAAAAATAATCAGATTTGAAATAAAATTATGTATTTATTTAAATTTGGTCAAAGTGGAAAAACTACTTATTTGTCTGCCACTAATACACAGACCTTCTCTCTTTTTTGTCCTCTCTGTAAAGATCAGCAACATGAGCCTCTGCTCAGAAATGAGTAGAGATAGAGTCATGGACAAAATTAAGTCTTTCATTGCCTTCAATCACAAAGTAATCACAATGCAATTCCTGTGCATAGTAATGCAAGATTAAGAAATGCTGTTTTCTGCTCTGAACAGCTAATACATTGAAAAAAGATTTGAGTGTAATGGGCTTTGTAAAATGTTGTCTATTCTTTTCTTTAGAACATTGTGTTTTACATTTGTAATTCAATCTCCCTCTCAAAATGTCAGTTTATTTTGAAATAAATCCCAATATACTAAACTTCAAAAAGGTGTAAACTGTTCTGACCCAAATAAAGATATTTCCTAAAAAAAAAAAAAAAAAAAAAAAAAAAAAAAAAAAAAAAAAAAAAAAAAAAAAAAAAAAAAAAAAAAAAAAAAAAAAAAACCGCCACATAAAAACATGAAAGAAAAGTTAAAGTAATTCTTTTTACATTGACCTAAGGCAATTATTTAGACAATTTAGCTCTGTTCATTTAGACCAGAAAACCAAATAGGTCAATATTTGCATGACGCTAATCATCTGCATAGCAAAACATATACATAGCACAACCATAAAATGACTTGCTCTTTGCTGCAGAGATCTGCATAATTGCACAGATTTTCCAGGTTTTTAGAAGCATTTTCCATGATTTTATGAGCCAGAATATTCATTACCCTATATTGAGTAACCAGACTCATAATTTTTTCATGACTTTTTGCAGACACTTTGAAATATCAAAACCGTATTATGCCTATAAAGAAAACAGTTGAATAAAACTGCAATCAAGCTTTTCAGTTAAAGATATACTTTCTCTTTTTTCCACACAATGGTTTTGCAGAACATTCCCTGGTCTGATACTGTAGTTAATTTGAGATTTTATTACAGAGTGCCTTTTGTTTTTTTTTTTTTTCTTTTCCTTAAAAGTTAACAAAACTGTTTGTGGAATCGTATGCTTCTTAGATAGATGGATAAAAACTATTTATATCTTAAAGCTATTAATACAAATGATACTAATTTAGAAAAATAAGATCTTCAAATAGTTTTTAAAGCAGATGAAAGACCTTCATTTTCAAAACTATGCCAAAAAAAAAAAAAACCCACACAACCAAAAAAACCCCCAAAAAACCACTCACGCACATGAGATTTGTTTTTATAATAGTTTGCCAATTACTTCCCAACAAGAAAAGAAAGAAACCAAAGTCTGCTACAGAAGACTCTTTCATCTGTATCTGTGTCTCTTTCTTGAGAAAGAAGTGGTCTCAGACTTTTAGGACTCTTACAAAAGGTAAGTTTAAGTGACGGAAATGTGACATCTTTCTGATTGAAATTCCCTGCCTCCATAATTTAATAATGTTGAAATATTACTACCTGGAATTTAGTAAAGCTTTTGACACCTCTTACCACAGTGTTCTCCCAGAAAAACTGGCTGTTTGTGGCTTGGATAGGCCTATTCTCCACTATTCTCCAGGGTAAAAAAACCTGGCTGGATGGCCAGGTCCAAAGAGTGGTGGTGAATGGAGTTCAATTGGGTTGGTGGCCGGTCACCAGCGGTGTCCCCCAGGGCTCAGTGTTGGGGCCTGTTCTCTTTAACATCTTTATCAACGATCTGGGTGAGGGGATTGAGTGCACCCTCAGTGAGTTTACAGATGACACCAAGTTGAGAGGGAGAGGCAGTCATGAAGGTAGGGAGGTTCTACAGAGGGATCTGGACAGGCTGGATCAATGAACCAAGGCTGATGGTACGAGGTTCAATAAGGCCAAGGGCTGGGTCTCAGATGTGGGTCGCCAAAACCCACTGCAGCACTACAGGCTTGGGGCAGAGTGGATGGAAAGATGCCCAGAAGAAAAGGACCCAGGAGTGTTGCTTGACAGCCAGCTGAATATGAGCCAGCAGAGTGCCCAGGTGGCCAAGAAGGCCAATGGCATCTTGGTTTGTATCAGAAATAGTGTGGCCAGCAGGAGCAGGGAAGAGATTGTCCTCCTGTACTCCACAAGTGTGAGGCCACACCTTGAGTACCGTGTCTGGTTTTGGGCCCTTTGCTATGGGATTGACATTGAGGTGCTAGAGTCAGTCCAAAGAAGGGCAATGAAGCTGGTGAGGGGTTTAGAGCACAAGTCTTATGAGGAGCGGCTGAGGGAACCGGGGTTGTTTAGTCTGGAGAAAAGGAGGCTGAGAGAAGACCTTCTCACTCTCTACAACTGCCTGACAGGAGGCTGTAGTGAGATGGGTGTCGGTCTCTTCTCCTAAGTTAACAAGTGTTTAGAGCACGAGTCTTATTAGGAGCGGCTGGGGGAACCGGGGTTGTTTAGTCTGGAGAAAAGGAGGCTGAGAGAAGACCTTCTCACTCTCTACAACTGCCTGACAGGAGGCTGTAGTGAGATGGGTGTCGGTCTCTTCTCCTAAGTTAACAAGTGATAAGAAGAAATGGCCTCAAATTGTGGCGAGGGATGGTTAGGTTGGATATCGCAAAAAATTTCTACACCAAAAGGGTCATCAAGCACTGGAAGAGGTCGCCCATGGAAGTGGTTCAGTTACCATCCCTGGAGATATTTAAAGGCTGTGTAGATACGTTGCCAAGGAACATTATTTAGTGACAATTTGGCAGTGTAAGGTGAACAATCGGGCTTGATGATCGTAAAGGTCTCTTGCAACTAAAACAATTCTATGATTCTATGATTATTTAACAATTTCTGCCATTATGTACTACAACAGCTTCCTTCCAAGCAATGAAAAAAAAAAAAAGAAGAAAAATAAGAGGGAAAAAAAACAACCCACTTCTAAATGAGAGTATTAGAAAATTTCAATGGTCCTAAGAAAAAAATGAGTGAAAATTGAGATGAATCTAAACACAGTGAGAGATTAGCAGAGTTTACTGCTTTTGAAGTGCAGGACTTCCTACTGTGCACAGATTTTACAAATATAAGGATATTGTTAGAGATTATTAAATTAGCTACAACACTGAATATTTTCCATCTCCCAGTCCCATAAGATATTCTGCTCCTGACCCAAGTTACCTTCTATTTAGAATACAATAAATCATATTTTTTAAAAAAAAAAAAGTAGAAAAATAAGAAGGAAAAAAAACAACCCACTTCTAAATGAGAGTATTAGAAAATTTCAATGGTCCTAAGAAAAAAATGAGTGAAAATTGAGATGAATCTAAACACAGTGAGAGATTAGCAGAGTTTACTGCTTTTGAAGTGCAGGACTTCCTACTGTGCACAGATTTTACAAATATAAGGATATTGTTAGAGATTATTAAATTAGCTACAACACTGAATATTTTCCATCTCCCAGTCCCATAAGATATTCTGCTCCTGACCCAAGTTACCTTCTATTTAGAATACAATAAATCATATTTTTTGCTTCCTGACTGGGTGCTAGCAAGGACTAAGCTAGTCTCAAATAAGAACCAGCATAACCAATTCCTGTATATATTCCTGAATGAGGAAATAGTGAGTGAGGAAATCGATGCTCCAGTCATTACCGAGGAAGATCCTGTAAACCAGGAGGATCCAAGAATCCTCTACCAAGATCACAAACAGCACCACGAGTACAGAATTTGCACTGAATTATTAGCTTCAATAAAATAAAGGAATATTATACTGAAATATTCAGCCATGGCTTTTTGCTTCAAGGTGAATAGATAACGTCGGCCTCCACTGGCACAAAGCAAATATCATAAAGAAAGACGAAATTATTACAATCAATGTTAATTACTGTAAAAATAGATCTCTACTTAACAAAGAGGCTGTTTATTCTATTATTATTTACACTATCCTAATACCCAGAGATGCCATCCAGTTTACAATGTCAATGTTCATGCACATGGCAAAGGCAAAGAATCTAAGGAGCAGCAAATGGCAGGGTAATGAAAAACACGTGGAGGCCTAAGGGCGTATAAAGTCAGTGATTACATGGCAATGCAATATAAAAGGATGTAGGCACAATTCTGGTGCGTTTTTTTAGTCCCAAGAGCTGAAGTCAAGTCATATAAACATTAACAGACCTGTCATAGTACTCTACATATGATAATGTTATTAGCCCATCAAGGAACAGAATGCATACCCACTTTTCATTTATGTGGCATCTACAACCATGTGCAAATGAGTCTGAATTTTTTCTCTTTATGCAAATTCGACTACTTCTTCACTCTCATGAATGTTCATCCAGTACCATATTCGGTATGGTAAAGGTAGAAATAATTTCAAATATTATGCTGTTGCAAGTGGAAGAAAGAAACAAAGGAGTAGGACAAATATATTAAAAAGCTGATATGAAATATTTCTGGGGGGTTTTGGTGGGATTTTTTGGTATGAAATTCATAGCATAGATTGCATGGGATGGTATGAAGTTGTTATTGCCATTTTCTTCAATGACCTCCAAAAGTTATTCCAGGCTTTCAGAGTAAAATCTGTATCCCAAATTTATAACTGTAAATCTTTTAGAAGATGTCAGTATGTATTGCCTCACAGTGTTTGCATAAGATGTAGGCAGTATCCAAAGTTGTATATGGGGTTAAACATTAAGTTTCAATTTCATCCTACTTAAGAAATATTGTCTGGTTTTAAATCCAAACCAAACCAAATCAAACCAAACCAAAAACTCAAACCAAAGCAAAACCCCAAACCAAACCAGCTAATATTATTCAGGTATTTGAATGGTTAGAGATGTTCTTGTTCTTACTTTTCCTGAAAATCATGTTAGTGGCATCTAATTGCCTAATGTCAGACACAAAACAAGTGAAATGTCATTCACAGTAAAATCCAATATAAGCAAACAATTCTATTTGATTATATAATATTTCTGTCTTCGATTAATGAAAATAATATTTTAATTTGATAGAATAGTGATCATATTTTCTCTGCAGAGGCTATATCTTCCACAGAGCTTGTCAATTCTTTGTTGCAAGTTAATGAAGTTAGCTGATCATCATTTGACTGTTTCTCTTCTGTCATCCAAGTTAACTCATGAGAAGCTGACAAGGGGTAACTTCACACAGGATTTATTGACCACAGATGGGGCAGTTTGGTTTTGTACACGTACCTCAATGTTCTTCTGCAGAGTTCCCCTACCTTGGTGCCACGTTTCTAATGGGAGATGATGCATAGCAAAGGCCAGAAACAATTAGGTATGGATAGGGAAGGTGGTCACCTGTTCAGTACTGTTAGGATGGTCCAAAAATTTCATGGTCAAGGGGGAAGCCCTGAAAATTTCACTGAGAAATCTGAAGAAATTGTTAATTTTACAGCTGCTACCACAGCTATGTAGGTATTTCTGAAGGGGAAAATGTGAAGAAGGTAAAGATAAGTAGAAAGACATCGTATTATCAAAAACAGATTACTGAAACAATACTTGTGGACATAGTCTCTTTCAAAGGGCCAAAACCTCTATTCCTAAAATGAATGTTGAAAGTATGATCAGAAAAAAACGTTACAAGTGCTTCAGAGGGCTTTTTACCGAGCTCTGATCATTACTTGTCTCTGGAGAGCCTGGCTCATCTTCTAGTGCTCTTAACAAGATAAAAGAGGGAACGATTTAGTCTATACACAGCTGTTAAATGAGATCCTTTGATTCCAATTTGAAACAATCTCAGAGACCATAACTTTCTTTTATTTTCTTTCTTGTTGAGTGACAATGTTTATAGTTTTCCCAGTGGAGCCTGAGAGATTACTCACTGAAATTTCCTGACCCTCTGATAACAGGTAACACCTTGCTGATGGATCTCTGTTGTTTGCCCTAGTGACTGCTGCTTACTGATTTTTCCAGTTCTCTGTCTTGTGTTTTGACATATCATTCAGAGCTCATGCGTGACAGCTCTTTTGTGTAACTGTGTTGCGTTATATATCATTTCCTTTCTTGGAGATATAATGTAGAAATTTTCTGCTCACAGAAATACTTCTTCATTTGGCTCTAGAAACATCTCCCATCTCCTATGGGATAATATACAGTACATCCCCTTCTTACATCATTTGTCTTGGAGCCACTAACTTCCTCCTTATTTTGTTTCCCTTCAGTTAGCATACATCTTTTACTCTCACCAGAGATAATAAATTATTTTTGTCTCTCCTTTCTCCTTATCCAGCTGGCCTTTCCTTACACTGGGCTCTAAATGAAGTTGACGTTTCTTAGTGTATTTTGTTCAAATCACCTACAAGTTAGGTTTCTTTTTTTTTTTTTTTTTAGTATCTGTCATTTTCAGCTTTTGTTAAACATTTTAGTCTAACACTGAAGAAAAAGTAATCTTGCAGTTGGTGTACTGTATCAAAGGAAGAATATGAAAATCCACCTTTTAACTCTCATTAGAATACTTACAGGTTCTTCCCTCTAAACCTCGTTTCTTAAACAAACATCTCTGTAGTTATGTATTTAGTACATCATTATACATCTCTTTTACAGGCACCCCTTTGTTGTGGGGAAGGAGCTTACGTGCCCTTGTGAGGTTGAGAGCTGTGCTGGTGGTGGCATGTGCTTCCGGTGGGGTCTCCCAAGCCAGACAGGTCTCGGCTGAAGGGTCAGACAAAGTGTGTCCACGGGCAGGATGGGCTCACTAGCCTTCGGGCAACCATCCTAGGAGAAGGACAACTCTGACTCCAAACCCGGGCAGATGGAGCTCGTTTAGCCTTATAAGGCTCCATCTAAGAGAAGGATGCGCTAACCAAACCTACGACCCGAGGACTTCGCTGTCACTGTCCAAGCTCGCTAGGCCCTGGCAGATGAACCTCAGGTGTAAAGCGAGGAGCCAGTTCCGCGCACGCTGCACCTCACCCCGCGCATGCTGCGCCTCACCTAAAAAATCCACCGTGCAGGCCCGAAGGGTGCACTCATCGCTTGCAGTGAGCGTGGGAAAAGCCCTTCCCAGATCTTGGTTCGCAAAGCCAAGCCATGATGCAATGAATACCCTATAGATAAACATGTATATATAGAAAACATGATTATGAAGACAGAAAACATATATTTGTATTTAATTATACATATGTATTTCTATATTATTTGCCTAATACATATAATCACTGTCTTGTCTGTAAACTAAAATTTATCATTCAGGACAAATGTACATACTGTGTGTGTACCCAGGTGTTACAGAGAGTACCACTGGTGCTTCCTCTGATTCCTCTGACTCCTCATCACCTGCTTCCTCTACTCAGACAGTTCCCTGCCTCCTAAGTCTCTATGTTTCCGGCTGTGTAGCTCATCTCACTGTGGCAGTTATCCTCTCAACGTTAAAGACTAGAGGGCTGGTGGAGGTGCAGACCACACTTTTTAAAACACATAGGCATTTGCCTAGCAGTTTGATGGAATTCCTTAGAAAACTGAAGCACAGAAGAACATATCTGTGGCTGTAAGAAGAAATAAACATAAGCTACTTGACAGTAATTATCTTTTTTTAATTTTAAAAATATATTACTGTTTACAGTATTTTAAGGAAAATAAGATGACCTTCATTTAAAAAGGTATGTTAGTTTTATTTGTAAAGACACTGATAGCAGCAAAAGGCTATCTTTAAATTTAACTGAGTAGAAGGAATCAACTAAAACTGCAACATCTGCCAGGAAATTATTATTTTATTTTATTGTTTGGGACTGTTTGTTGGGGTTTTTTTCTGTATCAAGGTGATACCTAAGGAAGAAAATAAAATGTAGGAGTAGGCAAGTTTATAAGCACTTCATACTGCAGAGCAGACAGTTATCTGCATTTGTTGTCCAGTTCATTACAAAATGGAAATGTTTCAGAAAAGTGCTTCAGCTATGCTTCACCTCTCAAAGATGTTTTACACAGCAAGAGATTTAATTAGTTCATTCTTTTCAATAAGAAGAAATGGTTAAGGCATGGCTTGATCAGAAGTTACAAGCAATCACACAAGGAACAAATTTCTAGCAGCAATCAGATTTTTAATCTAGGAGGAAAGGTACAATAAGACCCACTGCCTGGAAAATGAAACTAGACGACGAAAAAGCAAACACAGCAAGAATGTTTTACACGAGGGACATTCTGTCTATGAACCTGATAGGCTCTTCATTGCTCTAGCCTTTGAGACTAGTTGTCATTAGAAAGGTGCAACAGAGTTCAAATGCTGGGTATTTAAGAGTCCCATTACTAGTCTGCATAACACATGCGTCATATTAATGATTATATTCCTACTCATCTTCAGAAATATATTCTATGCAGAAAGACATATAGGGATGGAAGTTGTTATAATGAAATTACTTAATATGTTTGTCATATGAATGGTAAAATAACGTCATGGTCTGCAAACCTTAAACACACAGATAGTCAAAATACAGTTTATTTGGTTACATGTGTACATTACACATATATGCTCTGCTGAAGAACCTCCATCTCTCTAACATGTGAGTCATTTAAGATGTGAACACATTTCTAATACACAGAAAACTCGGAACAAAGAAAGGAGAATAGTTGTATTAGGCATGTTAAATTTCTGTCACTGCATTCCAAAACCTTTGTAAAAGAACTGCAACTACAACATACTTAGTGTCCTTTTAACAGTTATTTTCAAAGTTTATCATGCTTTGTCAAAATCATCCTGCGGTGAAATCCATTCCACCTTGAAGTCAGTGATGAAAATACATTTGTGAGTTTACAAATCATAGCATCTTTTGTTATAGAAAATGACAGAAGTTAGAAAAACCAGGCAAGATCTTCACGGGGTCAGGATTTCATTGCTGCTGCAGCTGCTTCTTCCTTGTAAAATATATGCTTATTTTTCTATAGTGTGACAAAGTATTTCTTTAAGGGGCAAGAGGAGAAAGAAAGTTGATTTGTCTATTTTCAGGTTTTTTTCAAGATCATCCCTTTCCTCTCACCCTTTCCAAATACTAGTACTTTTCTGGTTGTTAAGCAGCTAGAAGTTACGAGCGCTTCTCAGTGGTTTTGTTGGGTATGTATTTAATTTGAAACATTACTCTTCATTAAATTGTAGGATTATTTCTGCATGTTCTATAAAACTAAATATAACTCGATATATTTGACTGTCATGGAAAACTGAAGCTCAAAAACTTGGAGATAATCAGAACCGAAGTGATAAGAATTACCCTGCAAATATCTAAGCATTTTTATGGTCGAAAACTTTAGCCAAATTTTTTGTTTGGTTTTTTTGTTCAGTATGTTTAACTGAACACTATCCAAGGTAAGTCAGTAGTTCATTAACACCACACTTACTCTGCATGATGAGATGGCACAATTACCTGAAGCTGACAGCCTCAACTGACTGCTTCAAAGTGTCTCTCTGCTTCTGAAGCATCAAACAGAGCTAAGGGTCAGTGAGCAGGACTGTGGACAAGTTCCTCTGTGGACACCAAAGAACTACACTGGAAAATTCATCTTTCCCATCCGCCTATGAAGGTTATCTTCAGAACCTGTAGATGCAGATCTTCTCAGTTGTATCATTTCAGACAGAGATAAATGGGGAGAAATTGGTCTAATTGACAAAGAGCTGAGCAACTCACTGCAGTAGGGCTGATGGCTCTATTTCTCTAACACCATACTGAGTTTCCTATTTAATTACAAAATTTCTATTTGAGAAATTCTATAGGGGGATACTTACCAGCTGCCAGATGAAGATATATAGGTGCGCACCATCTTTGATATGCTTAGAGCTTAAATCAAACAAGGATGTTGTGATAAGAGAAGTTACATGGCCCTCTGCAGAATGCTGTTTCTTAATATTTAAAAGCATTTAAACAAACATTTAGTAATTATAAACTAAAACCAAAATCTGCTTAAAATAGGGGTTTTTGTTTTTAAATAAGTACACATTGTTTGATCTTGATAAGAACAGATAATCAGAGCAATTACAAATCTAGTGTGAACAGGCGGTATTTAACTAGAAACTGTAAGTTTTAACATAAAGAGGGGATCTCATCATCTGATTTAAAGATCATGATGAGATTTATCTCTATGATGATAAAATAAATATTAAACAGGTTCATTATTTCAGCTCATGTAATGAAAACTTTTATTTATTACAAACATATTAAATGTAATTCTACTTAATTTTCATCACTGGTAATCCCTTCCCATAAAATATCTAAACAAAGGCTAGGAAACCAAATCACAGTTTTGTGCTAGCTTGTAACTGAGAAATCTCTTTACACATACAGAGATACAATGCATGTATGGATAAGAATGGTAGATTATAAACACAACATTTGCAAACTAAAAGACACACAATGCTTTACAAAATGCAAACAACAGCCTCGAAATATCTAAGATGCTCAAATTAAACTTCAGAAATATTAGGGTCACTTTAAAAAAGTGAGAAGGGAAAACTCGGAACTCAAATCTGACTCAGAATTCTCCAAGTCTGCTTTTCAACAGTTTTCATGCCTGATTAGTGTGAAGAAACAGCCTCGTTAAAAGAGCTAACCTTTTCCTAATGGCAAAATTAAAAAGAATGGAAGATAGAATCAGTCTGAAATTCCGCAATGTCATTGTTTTATTACAGACCACCGCATCAGGGACCGATGCACTAAAGAAATGTGAGGTTTAGTAAAACTACAGCAGTATCCACCTGTGTATTTTGACAGCACAGGACATCTGCTCACGACTCAAAACAAAACAAAACAGAGGGGGAAAAAAAGTGAGCAACTGCAGTTCAGAAATCAGAAGATGATGTCAACCTACTGTTTTACACTCAAAAGAAAACACATGAAAAGTAGGTTTACTGAAAAGTAACTAACTGAAATGAAGAGTGACAGAGACCGATGGAAGGTGCATCCCATAGCCACAGTAAAAACGAGGATTGGCTTCGCACCTCAAGCAGAGATTTGGTAGCATTGTTATTTATGGAGATAATGCAATTTTATTAAGGGCCAACATTTTCTTATGGAAACTCCTGAGGATTTACCAGTTATGAGCACCTAGTTTAGTCTTAACTCATTTTGAAGCCTTTAAACATGATAGCACACAAAGGAGTGGATGAAAATTATTATTCGATCTGTTTGTTTCTTTCCACATGAAATCAAATGCAAATATGCCAATGTGGGGTTTATTGAACAATAATAAAATCAAATATTCACAAGATTGAATCTTTTTCTTTTCTACAAGAACCAAGCTTCACGTGGTTTTCCATACTTCATCAACCATCATTATTTACAATTTATTAACTACTCTAATAAAATTTCATAATACATAAATGGGAAGTATGAATGAACAGAAAAAAGAAAAATTGTCTTAAGTTTCTGACATTCTCTCCGGAGAAAACTTTGTTTTGAAGAATGTATTTCATCTTCTCTTAAGAATACATTTCTCTGGGAATTGGAGCACTGTAGATACTGTTGAATTACATGCTTGGAGTTTGTCTTAAAAATCCCTGTTTTTTCCACTGGATTATCTATTTCTACCATGTACTATCATTACTAGTGCTGGATAGTTCCTACCTATGAAGTTATGTATCGACAATGTGAATGAAAGTTTGTTTATATTCTGTAGGAGTTCAGCAAGTGTTTTTGAGAAGGAAGCTTAACAGTCCTTCTGGCACAAGAACATCATGGTGTTTTGCAGGAGGTACAATAAATCTAGCTAACAGCCAAGTGGTATGTTCTGGGGTAGACTCTTTCTAGACACACCTATCCTATGGGAATGGATACAGTGTTGTGCTAAGGTTTGACACATCTTCTTCCTCGGATCTTTAGGACTGATTTGTGTTGAATGTTCAACACAAAATGAAGACTCCACAATAAAATTGTAAGATCCACTTGCATAAATGGAGATTGCCTCAGTTACTGTGTTAAAGTACATGTTAGAATTAATATTTGAGAGACAAAAATAAGTTTATTATTACATAAAAATGCAAACAGGAAACTTATTGACACTCTACAGAGGGAATATCAACCCTTTATTTCCTGATTTGTTTTGTTTATACTTAAATATTGTATATAAACACCACGACCAGTTGTTTTCCTTTTCTTAACCCAGAATAATAATGCTTTATTTTATTCCTCTAATATTTTTTTTTTACTGTTATTATTCCAGCTGGTTTTGATTTTGTAATTTGAGAGTGGTTTTGACAGTTCTCCCTTAAGGGAAAACTGCCTTTTTTTTTTTTTACTGCTTAAAATAATTGCAGCAATAAGCTGTGGAACACTGATTTTAATATGAAGATGTTTTCATTTTTCATTTTTCATTTTTTCATTTTTATCTGAAGATGTTTTCACTTAAGTCCATGAAAAAGAGACAGCAAAAAGATATTTTACTGCAGGACTAAGATTCAATTATCAGATCTGGGAGTTACTTGATTTCTGATCTTAAGCATAACTCTCCAATTTCTCTGTGTCTCTCTTCGGCTTATAGTAGAATGGAGATATTGAGAATGTTTTGAGTTTTTTTAATTTTCAGATATATATTAACTTTTTCCATTATCTAGTATGTGTAAGTTCTCATACAGATTTGGATTTAAACTAATGTGATTGAGTGTTTTTTCCAAAATCAGAGAAATTGTCAACAAAACACTACACACATACGATTTTATCCTTTCCAGTAAGAATGTTTTTCAATAAAAGACTATCAGTTCTCTAATTTTTTTTAAAGAAAACTTCAAAAGAGAGCATGACTTTTTTGTAAAATTACATAAATGAAATCCAGATATCCTACATTCAAAACAGTCTTAGTAAATACTTTGTTCTTTGCTTAGAATATCAACATATTTGTAAAGGTTGACTGCAAAACCAAGATATAAATCAATAATATTTACACTAAAAATTACACATGGTAAAATGAATCCATTTCTGAAGAAATGTCTGAGCATGATCATGATCTTCAGAACCAACAACAAAGGATATAGAAAATTCTGAGGTAATAATTCTACTTATTCTAAATTATTATGTTCTGAAAAATAAAGAATGCCATTCTTATTTCCTCCTAATATTTCTTGATAAAGGTCTGAGAGCAGCCAAAAAAATATTTTTTGTTTATTTGTCTGCATTTCTTTAGAACACTTCAATATTACTGCTATAGTACATAGTTACTTCAACAGAGGCAAATTGCTTGCAGAGTTGCCTTCCTTAAAATTAATGTTTGTTCCATAAAATCCTTTAAGGTTCTGAGATCTATGCCTCTTAAAAGCTTTCCTAACAGGGAATTTATGCTTTGGAAGACATTTTATTGTGTAGCATACTTACAACTGACATTTTACTGTATATTTGACTCATCCTGCTTTAGGCTATCATTGGTAATAACATTTGCTCAAGAAATTTATACAGGATCCTAACAGCAAAAAAATAATTAGACAGTAATAGAGCAAACCCATATCTCTAACAAAATCCTTTGACAAATCATGTACAGAGTGCTTTACCTTATTTCGTTATTCATTAATTTGACTCACAATAATAAAAATTTAGCTCTGTCTTTATGAGGATCTGTAATTCAATATTTTTTGCCTCCAGAAACAGGAATGAAATTATTATTTTCCCCAGCATCCCATGACCTGCATTTATGTTCAACAGAACCCTAAATAAGAGATTTGTGCTCCAGATACCCTTCTAAAATTGAAAATAGAATTGCATACACTCAAATGCCTGTGCTTTTGCAACAGAAAGAATAACTTTAACAAACAAAGAAACAAAAAATCAATTAATTTGAAGATATTATGTCCAGTCTGACCTACATAACACATTTCACAGCATTACAGAACATTACTTTTGTTTATACACTGGGGAAATACGGCTATAAAATACAGAAAATTTGATTCAGTTTTTGTTTGCTTGAAATCAGATTCACTAGACTCTGTAACTTCAGGCAATTGCTCTCCTCCTCCCCAGCCACGAGCTTCATCTATATTTGCATCATAAAACACAATTTTAGAATTTGAATCTTGTAATAAATGTAGAATTTTCTCTAAAACACCTCGAACTAGTTATGAGTGTGTCCTGAAAATGTTTGTCATATGGTGACTGCCTACAGTCAACTACAGAGAATCATAGAAACATAGAATAGTTTCAGTTAGAAGGGACTTGTCCAACCCCCCTACAATGAGCAGGGAGATCTTCAACTAGATCAGGTTGCTCAGAGTTCCATCTAACCTGACTTGAATGTTTCCAGGGATGGAGCATCTACTGCCTCTCTGGGCAACCTGTGTTAGTGTTTCACCACCATCATTGCAAAATATTTCTTCCTTATCCGGTGTAAGTTCATTCTCTTTTAATTTAAAAACATTACCCCTTGTCCTATCACAACAGGCCTTGCTGAAAAATTTGTCCCCATGTTTCTTATAGGTCTCCTTTAAGTTTCGAAAGACTGTAATAAAGTCTGCCTGGAGCTTTATCTTCTCTGGGCTGAATAAGCCCAACTCTCTCAGCCTGTCCTCATAAGAGAGGTGCTCCAGCCCTCTGACTATTTCTGTGACCCTCCTCTAGATCTGCTCCAATAGGTTCATGTCTGACTCCAGCACTGGACACAGCATTCCAGGTGGGGTGTCACCAGAGCAGAGTAGAGGGGCAGAGTGACTTTCCTGTGACCCTTGCTAGCTTCTTGCCAATACAAACATACACAGATTTTGCAGAACCTCAACAACTTTTTGAGCTGTGCCTATGATACTCGACTTTCAAACCTGCATTTAATGAGATACGTGACTAAGGATTTCCAAGATCCAAGCTTTATTCATTTCTACTTCAAAAACAAAACCACTTTTTCCTGTATTAAGCAATTTAGGCTATTGTTATCTTAATATGAGGTAGTTAAGTAACTCCAAAGATTGTTATGAGGACATACTGAAGACAAGGTGGATAAGAAAATAAATCAATTTTTTCTGATAGTTTGGTTTGCACTACTTAGGCTGGTTCTGTTCTTTGATGTTCTTTGAAAACATATTATTTTTATTTCTTTAGGAATTAATGACTAATGTAAAATAACCAGTATATATGAACAAAACACGTGCTTAAAAGATGCACTTTTGGAGCAGTGTAAAAAACCAGAATCTTGATGTTCCCTGCTTCTTTTCAAGAGAAATATTTTTTCACTTTACATTAAATATAAAAAAAACTTTCAGAATGCTTTTCTATCATCATTAGCTGGAATATAAGTGAGACAAATACATTCTTTGACATGATGATTTACATTTCTTTTTTTAAAGGCAAAGGTTCAATGCCTATCTTAGGCAAGAAAATCATAAACACAAAGATGCTCCTAGGTCATTTTCCCCATAGAGTACTTCCTTGTAGAAAACTCCTGATTGCTTTCCTTGAGTGAAGTCTGGTGTTTCTCAGAACTGCTGCAATGGTTGTGCCTACCCCAATAGAGAATTTAGATAAGAGGACCATGTAAGGGAAACACATCTGTGTTGTATATGTTGTATATACAAAAAGAAATAGTGTGGGTGAAGGGGTATCGGCCCTGTAAGTGGCGTTACAAAATGCAGCCCTGGCTCCAGTTTTGTTCCTGTCCCCTGGAGCCACACCATGTCAATCAATACTTCTTCGAATAACACTATAAAAAGCCACAAACACGTTGCTTCTGTGGGCATGCAATTTTTGGTTCAGAAGGAGTAGGACAAAAAGGGAGAACCCCTGAAGCAGTCACCTCAGCAACACAATCTTTTCTTCACTACACTGGCATAGGAAAGATCTTCCTTTTGGCAAGTAGACTTTTTGTTTTACTGATGTTGATTACTTGCAGGAGTGGAAAGAAGAGACATAGGCAGAGGCAGGAACTTGAAGGGTCCCCACACCCCTTATTAAGAATAACTATCTGCAAGGGAGGACAGAAAGGGTCAAAGAGCTGAGAATGAAGAGAGAAACCCAGGACGAACCCCTGCAAACCCAATGACTCTCACGTTTTGCAGCTGGGCTAAGCACACCCTTGCAGCCATTGGCCTGAAGGATACACACCCCCTTCCCACATGGAATGGAAGTTGGCCATGCCAAGCCGTCTCCTGAGGGGAAGAGAGAGGCTGACTGTGTTCCAAAAATCAACGTTGACTTCAGTGCAGGAGGTTAAAAGGACTGTGCCTTTCCATTCCTGTTTTACCTCTTCCCCTCCAATGCTGGCATGGACTGCGTGTGAGGGCTCCTACTAAGTGGGAGCATAGGGTGGAGGAAAGGTATATGTATTTATATATTTAATCACTCTTTTCTTTCTGTCCTACCCTAATTTAAGTGGTGATTTGTGGTTCTCGTTTGTTTTGAATCAAATTTTATTTTCGTTCCCTCCTATTCAAGCCTGGTTTTCTTTGACTGTGGATTTAAATGGCATGTTAAGCCCTCCATTCATTTCCCAACTTACACACTTTAGTTATTGAGTTTATCTTTTGGAGGAGATAAAACAGCATCAAGCTGTATGATGCCTACACAATGCTTACTTTTAATACAGTTTTAAGTTCACATTCAGTACTGTTTAAATGCAATTCTGTGCCCAGGTTACTTCAACAGACCTACATATCTATCAGGCTCAAACAATTCATCGGATTAGGTCTTTGTTTTTAAGATACCTGAGTGGAAGATTCCAAGAAATAGATGTCTTGGCATTGGGTGATTACAGCTGAAAGGATGGAGCAGTGTGAGATTGAATGGACTGTTATCATTTTGCAAAACATTCTACTGCAAGGATACCTCAAGAAAAAGGAAAACAGCCTTTCCTTCAGTATAAATATACTGGAGATAAAAAGATGGTGAGGTAGATTTTTTTTATTTGTTTTTTTTTTTTTTTAACAAGTGAGGACTCCAAAATTGCAGTATTTGACGTGCATTGAGGGTCCAAATCCCAGTGGACTCAGTGAACAACAGAAAACATATTTGAGTCACTGAGGGAGTTCAAAGAAAGGACAATCTGAACTGCAAGACCCATGAGAAATCTCAGCACGCTCATTCTGAGAGGCCAGGAACCTCTAACAGAACATAAATAACACTGTTTATTTCTTCTTTTTTAAAAATTTTACTGCACAATGTGTTTGGGACAGAGATCAGACTGCAGGCAATGTGGTAAACTATAGAACTTGCAAACACTGATGTTCTCATCAGAAAATATAGAGAAAATATTAAAGCACATCTTTACAGAAATGTAAAGCATACACGACTGATTTGCACTTATAAAATAAAGGACCATGTTTTAAGGCTTTGTTCTTGGTCCTATTTAAACTAAAAGGTAATACCAGTTAATTTCAGTAACAGGCGATTTAGCCCCAAATGGAAAAATATCTTCTGAAAAACTTCTCTAGTCAGTAGAGTTTGAATCCAATTTTGTCAATCAAAATCTGCCGTGCTTTTTTGAGAAGTTTGGCAATGTACCAGACCACTGTTTTAGACAACAACAATGACTTTAAAGTTAAAAACTTTAGGAACACAAACATATAAATACGTGGCCATTTTGTAAAAAATGTTTTAATTTGTGCTTGGCACTTATAGGAAGTCTGAATGCATGAATAAATTCCTACTATCTTGCTATATTACACAACAGCTGGATATTGAATCTGGTTTCTCTAGAGAGTTAAGATTGAACAAAATACTTTAACGCTGCACATATAAAAATTATTCTTTCACTAGATGGCCCATAATATCTTCCCGTGGTTTAACTGGTCTGGAGTACACGCAGCTTGGCAGTCCCATATCTGCATGAACAATAAAGTTCCACAAGGAATTTAAGGCAGATCAATCTCTTTGTGCAAAACCTGCAGGTACTCAAAAAGCAGGTGAGTTCAAGGTAAAGCACATAAGCTGAAGTGAATGCATCACAAAGATAAGTACTGGCAGAAGACATTCACAGAGTTAAGATTTGTTACAACATTTATGAAAAAAAAAGACGTGAAAAAATAATGAAATTCTCTGGCAATGGTAAAAAGACTCATCAGAAAAGAAATTACCAATAGTAATACTTAGATTACAACAACATACTGGTCATATGTATCATTTCAGTCTTAGCGGATGCTGAGACTGAAAAGTGGCCAATTACAGACACTAGCATGAAAAACTACCAAAAGACAAAAAGTGACGGAGGTAAATATTCTTTGTACTTGTGAGGATTTAAAAAAATGAGAAAAGAGTTATTATGGCCCCAAAAGAAAATAACACCCTGATGCCTTCCACTGTAGGTAAAATAAAGGCAAAGATGATTTTCAAAAATTTATCTACCTGGCTATCACACGTTCTTGAAATATGTCGGTTTTGCATACCTTTAGTATAAAAGCTGCCAGATGAAGGAGATGGGTTTTTATGAGTCTATCCTATACTGTGTTGTGTTCCTGACCTGGGATGCTGGTTTCCAGAAAAGCCAAAATAGAACGGAACGGAACGGAACGGAACAGAACAGAACAGAACAGAACAGAATAGAATAGAATAGAATAGGAGTAGACTAGACTAGAATAGTTCCAGCTCGAAGGGACCTAGAAGATCATCTTGTCCAATTGTCTGACCACTTCAGGACTGACCAAAAGCTGAACCATGGTATTACGGGCTTTGTCCAAATACCTCTTCTTAAGGCACTGACAGCCGTGGGACATCAACCACCTCTCTAGGAAGCCTGATCCAGTGTTTGACCAGCCTCTCCATAAAGAAACACTTCCTAATATCCAGTCTGAATCTCCCCTGATGCAGCTTTGAACTATTCCCAGGCGTCCTGACACTGGATCCCAAGGACAAGGGATCAGCACCTCCCTTTCTACTTCCCCTCCTCAGAAAGCTGTAGAGAGCAATGAGGTCACTCCTCAGCCTACTTCTCCCCAAGACAGATCAACCCAGAGCTCTCAGCCGCTCCTCACAAGTCATGCCTTCCAGACCTTTCACTGGATTTGTTGCCCTCCCCTGATGCATTCAAGGACCTTCACACCCTACTTAAATTGTGGGGCCCAGAACTGCACACAACACTCAAGGTGAGGCCACACCATCACTAAGCACAGCGCGGTAATCTCCTCTTGTGCCTGGCTGCGTACGCTCTCTTTGATGCAGTTTGCCCTCCTGGCTGCCAGGACACACTGCTAACTCCCACTGAGTGCAGTCAGCCAGCACCTCCAGATCACTTTCTTTCTGCAGGGCTGCTCCGCAGGCACTCTCCTCCCAATTTATAGTTGTGTCTGGCACTACCCCGTCCCGGCTGCTGAATTGGACATTTGTTCTTGTTAAATTTCATGCCATTGATGATTGCCCAATGATCCAATCTAACTGGATCCTTCTGCAAGTCCTCTTGTGTCTCAAGAGAATGAACAGCACCTCTCAGTTTGGTATGTTCAGGGGACTTGGTGCATTTAACTCCTGCATCCAGATCATTGATAAATCTGTTGAACAGAACTGGTCCTAGAATCCCTCAACAGCTACTGGGGACCTGAGAAAGAATAAAAATCAGTATATTTTAGCCATAAAGACTACAAGATGAAAACATATTAAACAAATGACAAAAACATATTAAATTATGAAAACATATTAAACATATTCAACAAAACTTCTTAATGGAAGTGTGTACTATTTTGGTACAAGAAAAACACAAGGAGGTGGAAGAAAGCAAAGTGGAAACCCCAGAGGATAATTTTAACAGAGGGTGGCAGCAAGCAAGCTCTTTGTGGCAGCACCTTTCAGCTTCCACTTACTCCATTGACCCTCAGCATAGGAGGGAAGAACATAAGGGAATCCATGGACAAATGGGAATATGCTAAATATAATATAAAAGGAACTCAGAAAAGCATTTGATACAGAACCTAAGGAAATTTGTCTTTAAAGAATACTTTATAGTCATCTGTATGAGAACCAATCTTTTCTGAATTGAAAATTGCCTGAAGAGCAAGGCAGAAGAGTACAAGAGAAATAAAAGTAAGTGGCTGTGCTGCCTGGCCTATGAAAGTAGTACATTACCTAGAGTCTTTTATGCTTTTAAATTGGGAATTACAATTACAGGAGGAGAAATCATACCAAGGAAATGAGGGGTAAAAAATGTCAAACATTGACTAAGGCCGTGGAGAAGTGTATTCTGAAGTACATCTGCTCTAAAAGCAGTGATTAAAATTGGTCATTGAACACCAGTTTAATGAGATGTGTTTTCAGCACTGTATGATACCAAAAATGTCTTTTAACACCGTGTCACAAGCAAGAGATACACCAGACTTCTATTCTGCGTGTGAATGACCAAGGTAAAGAAACTCACTACCGGACCTCTCATTTAATCAAGTATGTATCAAGCACAGCCTCTACAGAAAGATGGAGATGATGTGAAAAAATTACCCCCAAAAACAAAAAAAAAAGCCCTAACCAACCAACCAAACAAAAACCCCCAACCATGCAAAGCAGTTATCTCCGCTCTATTCAAGGGCAGTGGACATGGAAAACGAAAAGTCAGCAACAGATTAGGAAACAGCGGGCAGCCATCACATCACATGGCATATTCTGTTGATTAAAGTACACTAAACTTGCCCAAAAGATTTTGTTGTAAGAAAATTACAAATAGAGTACGCTTTGCTTCCCTAGAAATAGCAAATCAAAATACAGCATGCTCAGTCAGTCTTGTGAGATACAGTCCCAAATCAAGGGATTACTTGCAGAATTTCTCAGTAGTCTGTAACGAGTCAGTGTTAATCCTGTTATCTGCATTGTGAAGTTAATTTTATTTTATTAGCTTCCATTTGGGCTTATTTGACTCACAAAATTGTCCCTGATTAAAGTCGAGATTTTACAATGATTTAACTAAACTAATGTAAAATTGACAGCAGCTATGTTTAATGTTTTGTGTGGGATTTACTTCAAAAAGTTTATAGGCACAGGTAAAATAAATGCAGCCAGTTCAAACCAATTTAAACTATGAGAAAACCCATTTCTTTCTTGCATTGCTTCTGCTATATAAACTAGTCTTGCCCAATCTTTTTCAGCTGGACAATTTCAATATGAATTTTACAATCTTTTTCAAGCAAGTAGAACTGTGCCTGTGTTTTAAGAAATAATTTTTAGTGGTTAAAACCCTGCCCATATAAAATAAAATTCTACTGAATTTGTCAAATTTGTCAAATTCTACTAAATATTATTTTTTAATTAATAATTTGTTAGTCTCTCCTCATCAGATGTCAGCTGACACCATTTTCATTCTCTTTATTTTACCTGCCATATGCATAACTAATACTAAGGTCAAACCAGCATTCTAAAGCACTTTCATATTAAATTTATATTCTTAGAAATTTGTTGGTGGTTTGGAAGAAAGTAATCTGTTTCCACAGACGAATCTAGATGTATTTATCTTGTAATCATTTTGTTCATTTGGGCAAAATTCTTTCCTTTAACTCGAGTTACCTATTCTTTAAGTGCCACCTCACATGGAAAGGAAAGGTGCACCTTCATATCACATTTAAGCTGATATTATAATGTTTTTCCCAGAGTTAAATCAGTGAAAAAGTTACCCTACTGAGAAGCGGGCTCAGATGAGTGCCAATGCATAGAAGAGGTAATGGGAACAATGGCTGATACAGAAGAATTTCTCTTGAGGTCCATGTTTTTGTGGTTTCAGCTGTAACATCAAGCCAACCCTGCATATACACGTGCATCATTTTGGACGAGACACACATAAGCCTGGCTTTGGCTTATAGGTGCTTTTATGAAAAAAGCAGTTGTCACAACTGGCGAGTTTGGTCTCAGGCTTAATGTTGAGACTTCACTGCAGTACAGCGTAGATATTGCAGAACTATCTTTGTTACAATTACTTGCCACTATCAGTGTGTTTAGAATTATTCTTGGATTTGTTTATTTTAATTATACTTCTTCAATAAATTTGTGTTATTTATAAATTGTTTTAATGAGTAATCTGTGTGTTGCTTGAAATAATACATAATTAGACGTTTATTTGAGCTGTTTCATCAACCATTTTTAAGAGACAGTGCCAAGTTGTTTTTTTTTTCCCTGAACAGGGGTAAGCCATATAAAGAAGACCACTGATTTGTGGACATATGAGCTGTTAGTTTTATAATATCTTCTTGTGGTTTTCGACAAGTCAATAATTCAATTCAGTGCAATTCTGAGTTCAATGTTTTTTAATATGTTACTAGGTCATGTAAACTGTTTCTCTGTGTGTGACCTGAGTCCTAGAGTTTTGCTTAGGTACTGCTGTTTAGACCTGTCATTACTTACTTGCCTAAAGCTGATATTCCACAGAGTATCTAGATGTGGATTTGGTGTCATCAATAGCTGGTGAATCCATATATGACTATTTTTACACTTTAACATTGTGGATCTTTAACATGTGCATCTTCTTCATATACTGTTGAGGGTTAACCCTGTTGCAGATAAGCTCAACACTATTGCTTGCTTACTTCCCTCCCACAATGAAACGGAGGAAGACAAAAGGAAGAATAAAACAAAACAAAACAAAAAAAGACTAGGGGGTCAAGATAAAACAAACAAACAAACAAAAAACCTATTTAATAAGGGAATCATCTGCACAGCTATGTCCCCTCCAAAAAAAAACAAAACAAGTGATGCAAACGTAATCACTCAACCGCACCGCTTGGGCAGAGCTATACTCAGCCAGCTCCTGAACAACTGACGGTTAACCCCCTCAAGTCCCCTCTCTTCTCTTTTAATGCTCACTATGATGTCACACAGTATAGAATAATTCTTTGGTTATCTGGGGTCATCTGCACAGCTATGTCCCCTCCCTGCCCACTGTGCACCTTCTTCCCTCCTAATCTATTCACTGGGAGGGCAGAGTGAGAAAGCCTTAGTGCTGTGCAAACACTGTTCACCAGAAGTTAGAATGTTGCTGTATTATCAGTGCTGTTTTGGTCAGAAATCTAAAACACAGACTCTATGAGTTGCTACAAAAAATTTAACTCTGCCTTAGCAGGCCCAGTACGTATACCTAAACACACCCTATATTTTAAGATAGGCAACATCATCTCACTTGCTCTAGGAAATAAAAGATGAGACATCTTAATACAAAAATAAACTACATTAGTTGTACAATAAATTGTAAATTCTCTTTATGAATTATTACAATAAAGTTCTTATTTTTCCCTTTCATTGTAGCAAATGTCTTTTTTGAAGGGTAGGATCAGGTCATATAGACAGCTTTCCATAACACAGAGTTGAGGTAAAGGCTTTGTACCCATAACTTACGTGTAGGAAAGGACAATCACAGGGCAGCTCAGGTTCCTTGAAGTGATACCTTTTGGTGCTTCCACTCAATGTAGAAGTATATCTTTTGTAGATTTTCTTAAAAGGGTGTTTCAGAGTAATGTTCTTGTGATAAAACCAGATACAATTTTCCAGCATGTAATATCCTTTTCAAACATTGCAAGCTAACCCAGAATTAAACTTCAGTCTTCCGTTTTACACAAGATTTATACTAGGTGACATTCTACAATATTTCTTTCGAGTGTAGGACCAAAAGCAGGTTTCACTTTTATGACTAGGTTGAAGAATATCAGTGCAAACACTGCCTGTCGTATTTGACAGCATGAACTTGCTACTCAAAGCCCATTAAAATTCAGTGCACACTGAGTAAATCAAATCCTTACTGGTTTTCTTTAAATGATAAACCAGCTTTATAATAATTTTTGCTTTTAACACCCCACCTTCATAAAGTGGTTTTGTTTTTTAATTTTTATGTCCACCTGCAAATCTCATTTCTTCACCCTTAAAACCATCTTTCAGATTCATTTCCCTTCTGAGTTCCTTCATGAGAGTGAATTACGTAAATAGGATGAAAAAATAATTGGTTGCAAAGCTGCAAACTGGAGGGGGTTTGCGGAGTACAGAGGCTGGGAATATCTGAGGGAAGTGAAATAACAGTGACTGCAGGGGTAAACAGAGAGAAGGTGTAAGGACAGAGGTTCAATTTCCCTTAATAGGTTAATCAGCATACAGTTCACACTTCTACACCTTCCATGTTTGGGGAGGAAGGACAAACTTCAGGGAATGTTAATGAGGGGTACACAAATAAATAAATTTTTTCGTGAGAAAAAGAGTAATGTTTAATTATCTGGATATATTTACCTTTTCGAAAAAAGAATTGATATCTCCAAATACAGCTGATTTAGCTGATTTAATAAAATGTCAAATAAAAAGTAGTTGTAACGTGCTAGAAAAAGTCTGCTTCTGAAAGATGGTTAAGGACAAAGCTCTCAGAATCAACGATTTATATATATGTATACATAAGGGAGTAATAAGTGGTAGTCAGTGAACAGTTTGAAACAGTAGATGTTACACAGCCAGCCTGAAATGAATATTCTGAAATTCCAAACACACACCAAACCCTCAGTTTTTATCAGAAAACTTGTTTACATTTTGGATGGTAGAACTGTAGCTGTACTAGTTTTATTCAGAAGAATAAACTCATGCATGTTTGAAAATAAAATGGTGTCATATACATTTTTTGTGCCAGATACATGCTGAAATATATGTGAGATTGTTTGAAGGATTGAAAAACTACACATGAATTTGGAAGAAATAGGGTTTTTTTCTGAATTTTTTTTGTGCTATTAATAGAAGTGAAGCTTAAACTACTAAATCATCATGTCTTATTGTTTAATCTATTTAAGCATATCTAATATACACATAAATTTTACGTGTACTATATGATTATAGAATTGCTGTTTCCTGTTCTTATCTACATTTGAATTCTTTTCATTCCTGTTGACTCCAAAATAACTGATAATGTCAAGCTGTTGTTCACTTAAGGATTTTCTTTTATTTTTTTAAATTGGATAAAATCTTTTGCAAAAATATGAGATTTATGTTGTTCTCTGAGAATTGGGTTGGCGCGAATTTTTTTTAATCTGGTTAGTAGAGAAATTCCAGTCAGAAATTCTCCACTGAGAAAGTTCTGCTGAAAGGAATTTGCTATAGAAATACCTTTAAATCATCCACACGCTAAGACTAATTTGTTTTAATAAACACAAAACTGATATCTACCATTCTTTATTGATTGTGCTTAGGCCTCTGGTTGAGCTTTGAGAGATTGTTAATAAAATTGTGTTGCAATTTTATTGTATTAATAACATTTGTATTTAGTCACCTAACTCGTACACAGTTACAAATGGATGCTGTCATTTCTAGTCCTATGTCCTGTCTCTTAACTGAGTTCATGATAAGTTTTCTATTCTGAGACCAACATGACAATCATTTTTCCTGAAAGCAAACAAATTCAGATAGACCCAACAGATTCAGTAAGAGTCTTTATATGAAATGCAGAACTAGTTAAGGAAAAGAAAAACAAATTGAAAAATCCCACAAACCAACCAACCAAATTAAAGCTTTCACTCTGACATTCCGACCTTGATTATGTGATTTATCAATCTATTCTTTAATAGTTAAACAATCTGTGGGAGTAATAATCCTTACTAGGGGGATGGAGACACCCAGTTATTCTATTTCTTGCTTCTTTCACTGACGCTACAGAAGTTCGATTATTTATGGTTCCACTGCATCAAATAAACAGAGAGGTTGTTTATAGCCTGATGATTACTCACATTTTGGTCATTTCTAGTCCTATGTCCTGTCTCTTAACTGAGTTCATGATAAGTTTTCTATTCTGAGACCAACATGACAATCATTTTTCCTGAAAGCAAACAAATTCAGATAGACCCAACAGATTCAGTAAGAGTCTTTATATGAAATGCAGAACTAGTTAAGGAAAAGAAAAACAAATTGAAAAATCCCACAAACCAACCAACCAAATTAAAGCTTTCACTCTGACATTCCGACCTTGATTATCTGATTTATCAATCTATTCTTTAATAGTTAAACAATCTGTGGGAGTAATAATCCTTACTAGGGGGATGGAGACACCCAGTTATTCTATTTCTTGCTTCTTTCACTGACGCTACAGAAGTTCGATTATTTATGGTTCCACTGCATCAAATAAACAGAGAGGTTGTTTATAGCCTGATGATTACTCACATTTTGGGGAAGAAAAGACTGGATTTCTGTATTTTGTGCTTGGGGTTCCATCTGATCTCTTGCCAACAGGAAGACAGCTCTGCTCATGGAGCTGTTACATGCATAGGGATAAGAACACTATTTCCACCTGACCATTTCAGCAGCTACTAAATGTAGCGCATGTTAAATGAGTACTGCAAGTGTCCATCCCTGGATGAGCATTAAACATAAGGAGACCTTGCTTTGTGAGGTGTAATGGTGACAGGAATGAAAATGGCTCCAAGGGACTTTATGAACTTGAGCCAAATGAAGAAAAAAGAGCAGAATTTCAGATCCTTTAAAGGCTTCATGACCAAAGTCTGGGTCTTGGTCATCTAAATTATAAGTTCTGGAGTTTATGTCACATGCTGTGCCATGTAAGTGCCACCTAACTTTCACTTCATGTGGCTTAGTCCTTACTCTCAGGTCAGAGTGGAACAAGTCAAGTCCATGTTATTCATTTTATGCTGTGTTATTAAAATTTTATGTTAGATGGGGGATACCCAACTGAATTAAATCAAACAGACACGTTAGCTTTTCTTTTCCAGCTTTGGGAGTATTTTAGCCGTAATTCTATTTTTATTAGTAAATTGCTATAAAATATACCCTTGTCAGTGTTTTTCTCTCCAAAGCATCAGACATTTCCTGGTAAATATCCTTTCCCATCTAAAATTAGGAGCTCTAATTATAGCATCTACATCTTTGATGAGAAAAGGCCTTTTTAACTGAGTGTTAATTATGATTAATTTATTCATTGATGCTGCTATCATTTATACTTCACTGCACCTGCTAAAATGGCAATAAACATTCAAATATATATCTTTTTATTCATTTGCTTTATTTAGTTGAATAGAAAAATATTTTTATACTCAGTAATCATATTTCATATTTATAGCATTCTTAAGGAAAAATAAGGTGACAGTGTTTTTTGAAGTACTGAGACAATCTAGAAAGCACCAAGAGATATAAATTTGCAAGTACAAAAGAAAAAATATTGTAAATACAAGTCAGTTGCATCTGGTTATGCAAATTATCAGCATGGAAACAGCAAAACCTTTCCAAACCCCCCCCCAAAACATATTTTTTAAATGGATAATAAGTGGATGATATATGTTTTGGGCCTATTCTTTCATGCAGTACCATTTCACGTATGTATAATCTTATTGCAGAAGTAGAAAGACACAATGGCTTAGGTACTTCTCTGTCCAACATGTGCAACAAGACAGACATCAGCTGTGAGAAAAACAACTGACTAAAAAAAATACTAAAATTTTCAATTTTTAATTAAAAATTTATTTAATTTATCTTTTAAAATCACTCCTTGTTGTTCTTTAGAGTCGCGTCAAAATTACATAGAGTGATTCCACACAGAGTCGAAATGAGAATGAGATCTGGCCAAATACATGCACGCTTTTACCTAAGCATCTTCAAGAAAGCTAAGCTGGGGTTCGCATGGGTTTTGGGGATGACCAAGGCTTCAGCCAATCCCTCTCCTGTCAACTGTTTTAGGCAGGGTTCTGCAATCCCAAAAACTTCAATTATCCAGAAAGGTCCCTGACACAGGAAACTGCATCCTTTTTCCATATGCTTTAAACAATTCTTGGTCTGAGGGAGTGGGGGAAATCCTTAAAGTGCATATATTTTTCGCTGCAGAGCACAGCAAGAAGAGAAGAAGCCAGGAACAAAAGACTGACTACACTTTCTTCTGTCTACAGTGTGTCTAACTGGAAGTCATAGAGGTGTTTGGAGAGAAGGAGGAGAAGGGGGAGGCAATATTTTCCATTTCAAAAGAGTAGCTGGGAACTAGATGTCTTTTCTTCACACCCCTGTGACGGGGACAGGAAAAGGGCAGTCTGCAGGATCACAGCCTCCTTCCCCCAAAGTGATACAATACTGTCAGGAGTCCCAGCATGGAGGTCTGAGCCTGAAGATCAGAGGACCATCTGGGCCTCAAACAACAAAAGAAAAGAAATAAAGTACTGGTGTTTTGTTCTTTCTTTGTCTTTGGGGTTTTTTGTTGTTGTTTTTCCACTTGAATAAAAGCCCTGATCTTGGTTTGCTATGATATTTATTTTCATGCTGTTCATTATGAGCAAATATTAACACTATTCCTGAGTATTCGTAAAAGCAACTGAAACATCAGAAAATGTTTCAAGAAGTTTAACATGATTGGGTACGTGTTTAAATCACAAACAGAAGTGCATTATACAATGATAAAAACTGAAAAGTATTTCAAACCAGCAAACTCACTACGAGAATGTATCTATCTGAACTACTGAGAAAATAATAAAGACTTTTTTTCCCTCATTATTTGAATGATTCATTGAACAACTGAATGATTTACCAGCTAAAAATTCTGTTCAGTTCACTAGGTTATTCATGATAAATCTCCTTTATGCAGGATACTTAATGGAGTTTACAATATCTTCATAGACACTGTGACAGCTAATGCCCCTCTGACTTCTCTCACCTTTCTTCTTGATATCTTTCTGACAATTCACTTAATAAAAATGTTGGGAAGTCTGAAGTAAAGAGGCGTCTTAAGAAGAAATTTTTGTCTGGCAGCACATCCCACCCTGAGGCACAGATCCCCTGAGCAGGGCTAGGCATGCTCTGAAGTGCATCATAATTACAATTTAATTAAATAATTACAATTTAATTAAATAATTACAATTTAAAATCAGCTCTGCATTTTTTCCAGGATAGATCTTGGAGCCACTTAATCTTTAAATGCAACAAGCATAGAGGTCCTGAACAGAGTCTAGGAGCCTGCCATATGTAATATTAGCCCCTGTTAGTCGTACGAGAGTAGCACATACGGACTCTAGCCATTGCAATCTGAAATCTCGTCATCTCTGAACTCAGAATCAAATCAAGAAAACAGAGGGTTTTATGGATTCGTAAGGTCTGCCTTTTAAGGATTTGCCAACAGTCACAGCTTTCAAACAAATGTGGATAGAGATTAAATAAATTAAATTAAAACAAATAAATAATTCTTCAAATAAAAGCAATTTGAATAGCTTGTGACTCCTTTTTGTGATACAGAAGACAAAATTATAATGATAAAAGATAAAATGTATACTGACCTAGAAGAATAATGTATACTGAAGCTAGAAGAAGTAACGGCAGGTAAAAAGCTGACAAATTCAGTGTGTCATACACATTACTGTAACCTCAAGAATCTCAATGCACTGAATTAGGCTTTGACCATGAACTCCTCTGTAAAAAGTTGTGAGAAATTCTAAGCTCTTGCTTTTTGAAGCCCTAATGGTTTGGGTTGCTTTTTTTTTAACTATTTATTTTTTACTATTAATACAATTTGAAATCACTCACATCCCTCAAAAGAGAAATTGCTTTGAAAAGCTTTCTATTTTTCATCTTCTTTTTCACCTTACCTTTCAGATCTTACAGTTCTTCACAACCATCTACAAAGTAAATCATCACATTTTCTATAGACCTCTTGGAAATTCAGCCCTAAAGGTGCTACAGCAGTGATCTTGCCAAAATTAAAGTTTTCTGATTTACGTTTGTAGTCATATCTTGAGTCTTTGCAGAAGGTCATCCTGAAAATTAATATAAGTACTTAATGAACTACCACAGGTCTTTGACATATTTTAAGACAACCATCGTTAACATGAATTGAGACCAGTTCATGACAGATAAGTATTAGTCTTCGTAATGAATCCCTGGCCAGTAGATTTTCATCAATTTAATGCTTGACTGTACACTCGAAATAAAAAATGAGCCTGTTAATTTGCCAGAGTATAGAAGTGGGTGGATGAAGGAACTTAAATACTCATAAAGACTAGCTAAGTTTCTGATACATACATATTATTTGTTTTATCAGGCAAAAAGTATTAATGTATAAAAGCCACTGGAATGATCAAAGTGTTTTTACAGTATATCTTCTTCCTTGCAGTAATTATAAAGTTTAATAAGAACCAAATTCCTGAGATAATGAAAATATGAAAAGTAAATTCCACTTTCCTCAGCACATCTTATTTCTGTCATCATCACAGAGATGATTATTGAAGTTTCCACTGCATAAAGACAGGTCAATGAAATTGCATTTGTCAAAAGCTCAGAAGAGGTGCATAATTTAAATCTCCAGAACTTTCAGAAGTATTTAGAAAGTCTAAAAGTATCCTCTCAGTTTTATGCAGAGTAAAACACTAACACAAATTTTAGTAAAGTTTTCCAGTTCAAATACTTTAAAGTTCTGTAACTCACCATATCAAAGTTTCTGGTGTAGAAAATGTTAGAATGGGACAGAAAACCCTCAAAAACACAGTAGAAACCCATTGTAACAATACCAAATACATAAGTTATTCCCATATTATTTACAAGCACTTGTCTGTACAAAAGCCCTTGAATTTCAAGAACAAAGATTGAAGAAGAACAGCAGGGAGGCAATTCTCCATGCTGCTCCTCTGGAGAAGGCTTTTTGGTATTTAAGTTTCCATTTAAATGAAGCAAATGAGAAACATCCCCAATTTCCAGACCACATTAAAACAGCTGGCTGCAGGGATTTCACACGTTGTGGAAACACATATAGGCAACAACCCTTCCTCCTAAAATCAAGAAGTAGCAAATTAATGACTCTCGAAGGCCCCTGAAGTGGGAGGCAGAAGAGAATATTTCTTATAAAGTGAATTGCATTAAAATAATTTCATTTAGTGCACTTAAATCATAGGAATTTGAAACCCAGACCTCAGCACCTGTACATAAACATGCATGCATTGAGCAGAAGGATTTTCACATACCCATACTGAAGGACTTGCATACAAATAGACACAGACACATACAAAGAGACTTTTTCATCTTGAATTTATGATTAAAAATCACTGATTTTACTGTGCAAAGTTATTTATAGTAGTGTGTTTTAAAGAACAACTTTTTTTTTCCCCATAGGTAGTTAAACAAAATTTTCCAAATGTAAAATAGTACAACTGGAAAGTGTCCATTTTATCTTAACAGTAAGGATAAGCGTAATGCTTCTTCTCCCAATAGTTTGCTCCAAGGTATGGCAAGTAATGATTCTATTGATTCTGTTAGAGAGATGTGTGCCATCAGATTTTTATTTTAACTTTTTTTTAATTATTATTTGCAATATCTTCCTGCTACCTTACACTGTTTAAAAAGAAATATTAACTGGTACTTTGGCATAGGTTTTAAACAAGCTTCTTGAACTGCTTCAGGAAAGTACACTGCTTCAGAGCAGCTGTATCCTGACATCCACTGATAACAATATTGCGATGGGTTGTAAGAATGGAGAATAAATGTTGCTGCTGGAACAGTCAGAGGTATCAGAATACTAGTATTTTCCCCTCATTTTCTCAGAAAATAATATCTTTCATTTCTCAGTGCCTTTTAATCATCTTCGAAAAAATAGAGGAAAGAAAGAGAATAGTAGCCAGGCTTTTAAGGAGGTAAGAAAAAAAAAATCAGTTACTGCCTCTCACTGTGTAGAATCACTGTAGAGAAAAGTTCAAATAAAACTATATACTGTAAAACATAGGACCAGGAAGAATCTTTATGAAAGGTTCTCAACGCAAGGAAATGTGGCTGGTTTCCTTTGCCAACAGACACAAAACACACAGACGTAAATGAAGAGATCAAGAAGACAAAATTAATTAACGAAAGCACTATGTACTCATTGCAAAATGACATGGGGTAATGTCAAGTGGAAAACTGGGGCTAAAAATTGTCAAAAGGAATTTGAAATGAAATCTTTTGTTTTGATATAATTCTTATTTAATATTGTTCAATTATTTACATTATTCTGCACTAAAACTCTTGACAAACCCTCTTTTATTCAGCAAAATTTTTCAACTAATTCCTATAACACAGTCATATTATTAAAAGAAATCTGGTACTTCCTAAATTATTCATTCAAAACTAGACATCAGAAAGTTCAGGTGCCACCTGAAAACTAAACCTCGACTAAATGAGCAGAGGTTTGTATTACCATAGAGATGCACATAGGTACGTACAGCAAAATCTACCCAATGTATTACCAAAAACAAGGGAGTAACTGCAGTGCTAACACTGTCATGTTTTTTTTGGTGTTTGGGGTTTTTTTTGTTTGGTTGGTTGGGTTTTTTGTTTGGTTGGTTGGGTTTTTTTGAGATACTGAAAACACCATATGAAATTTTTAAAAGTCAACAACTCCTCATTGGATTAGGAGATAGAGTAGAGTGATGTGGCATTTTGTTTTTAAAAGCAAAGTATTCTTGCATTTCATCTATTCCCTTACATTCTTGGATATCTGAACTGTTGCAGTAAGGTGATAAGCATGTAATTTATTTTCCTGAAAAATGCAAGAGCTCTAAGGTGATTAAGAACTCAGAATACTGTAAGCAGTTTGATCAGACATTACTATGGAAGGGTTATATTTTTTTAAATACATATACGCTGCTGGAGTTAGGATCACTTCATCCCTGGAAAGTACTTTGTTAGTGCTGGCAAGAGTCAGGGAGAAAGCAGGAAAAAAAATGAAACAGAACTGTTGCTTAATCAGTCTTTGTTGTCTGAGAGTAGAAAATAGTAGGCAAGCACAAGTCTTTCAAAGCTTCCATTTACTCCGTGATGTTATCGTACTCAGCGATCAACACTGCTCAATTTCATCTGTTCACACTGTGAATTCAACCTAATCTCGTAGTGGCACCACGTAACTAAAATGATATTACATTTTGTGAATACACATGCATATATCTGACAAAAGACCTGAGTCTTTGTCCATGTTTTCAATATTATTGACCTTGTAACACTCCTGCAAATATGTAACTATGCAATTTTTTGTATTTCTGAAGGGCAACTTACATTGTTTTGAAAGGTTATCTTTCAGTCTGCTACTTTGCAGTTCTCCTTTATTCAGTTAAAGCTTTTATGTGTTTTTTCTTTTCATGCTACCAGTTCTACATTTTTAAATGTCAAAGTATGTATTGCTTTAATTAGGCTGTATTAGTGAGATAATTATGAGAGACACTTACATTTCATTTCCAAACTCCAATACTTGGGAAAAGAAGCTTGAAAATGGAGCCTTAGTGTACACTTAAGCCCCAAAAAAACAGAAGATTATGGAAGGAGCTCGTGTGCTTTTTTAGTGATATTTCTTTTATCAAGTGATTGACTGCAGTTTGATTTTTTATTTTGCTTAGTTTTTTTTTTAACAGTAGCTGCAAGCTCTTAAGCCACATTCATTTTTCTTGGCTTAAGAAGGATGAGCTCACCTGCTGAATTTTGAATACTTGGTGTTGGACCTGTAGATGTTTTTTATGTTTTTCTGATTTAAAAGTCTGGTTAAAATCCCATCAAAGTAAATGTAAAGGTGGGACAAATCTTGAATGTCATGATGACCTAAAGTTTGGTAACCTTCTCCAAATGCTGATCCTTCACAGAGCTTTGCAGTTCATCTAAAACCGCTTTGTGCATGCAGAGCAGGCAGAAAGTGTCAAAAATCTCCAATATTTACAGGAGTATATGATGACTGTAGCCTCAAATATGTACCAATACTGCCTTCATTTTATAGGCACCCTGGACATTGGTACCTATAAACTTCCCCATACTCTTGTCATCAGAGTTTTTCATGCATTTTCATTTTGTCCTCTGCATTTCATTAACTTCAGTCTCACTTTTCAGCTTATTGCCATAGGCTGCTAGACAGGAACAAAGCTCTGTGTGATGCAAAGCAAAAGAAGAGGAAATGACATAAGGAAATTTGGCTATATCCACCAGGATAGTTCTAAATCCTCCAAGACACGCAAGTTCCGGAACATCAGCCGAGATACCCAGAGAGAGAATGAAAGAAGTGAGATGATACTGATACTTTCTCTGCTGTTGGCTGAAAGAACAAATAGTCAATGGCAAAGGGCCAAGCAAAGGCATCCTTTCAAAAGAACAGCTTGATGTCAACAATAGATATGACTTATCATTCAGAAAAGCAGAAATACTGGTAAAAAATATTCGCTTCTCCAGAAGAAACCTGTCTGATTACTGCAAGAATTGGAAGATGTCATCTTCTCTCATTTAAGAGAAGTTGGAACAGTGATGCCTGTTATCTTCTTGTTCTAGTCAAATTCTACATTTGACTGCAGTGAGGGGTAACGAAATAAAAAATGTAAGAAAGTTGATAATAAGAAAACAAATAAGGAACCAGCTCTGATTAGGATGCTTCTTTTCCATACTATAGAGAGCTACCACTAGGTCATGAAGTAAGACACATCAAACTATTATGCATCAGATCAAGGTATTAAATGCCTTAAAACTATACATATTAAAAAAAAATAATGAAAACAAAACATGGTGAAGAGATAAGGTACATGTATCAGTTTATTTAACTCAGAACATCAGGCCAAGTTTAAAAGCAGCCATGTAGTCCAGAAACCAGAATAACTGCCAGAGCAGAGATATTTCAGGTGTGTGGTAACTGTGCTGCTTGGAATATTCATCAGGCAGAACAGGGAGTTTGCATGCTGCTAGGAGCATAAGGAATAATGACTAACAAAATAATCTCATCATCTTTAGCATACACTGAATTATTTTATGCAAGTACACGTTACTGCACACAACGAAATATTGAAAAAGGGGCAAGATTCCCGAAGGGAGGAAAGATTGACTGATCAGTATGTGTGTCTCAGGCAGATTGCAGAGTGCTCTGACAGGCTGATTAAAAGCACTGCTACCCAGACACTGTTGCCCAGAAGGATGGTAGCTTGCAAATGAACCTTTGAAATGGGATTAGAAGACTGTGGAAATACAAGCAGAAGGGATTATCCTGGACGGGAAAAAAAACCCAAAAAAACAAAAAAACCCCAACAGATCTACTTGTCATGCTGATTAAACTCACAGTAATACACAGGATTCCAAATCCATAAAAAAGGCAATATAGCAAGAACACTGCAATGAATAATCTAACATGCTCAATAGATATCAAAGTGCGTCGTTACTCCAGTATCAATGAAATACACTGTGAAGCCTCCCCTTCACGCTGCACAGCAAGTATTGTTTTGGAACCACTATCGAGGACAACAGATTCGAGGATCATTGCTTTAATGCATCACAAATTGTGTTAACAACTTGCAAGTGAAAATAGATTCTTTCTTTGCTTGCACTGTGGCCCACAACAGTCTGAGAAAGGCACAACCAGAAATAATGAATATTAAGTATGTCCCAACAGTGCATTTCTAAGATGATGTAGATTATATACGTCCCTTGCTGCCACTTGCAGCATAGTTACCAAGTTATTCCAGCAAATCTTAGTTCCCACTCAAGTCACAGTCACCATTTGTGATCAAGGATGAACAAAATCTTGGTGAAGAGATACTCTTCTTCTCCTGTTGTGAATGATAACATCAAATGATTATTCTTCATATGGTTGTTGAAAATACAAATGAAATATAATCTGTGCTGGTTTATGTTTACTGCTGAAGGTCTCAATTACAGGTAGTAGAAGGGATCTGTCAAAGACCTTTCAAAGGAAACAACATTCATTATATTTCGTGTAAGATGCACTGCATAAAATACAATCAAAAAGACTATAAATATGTAACATCTTGCTTTTTCAGTTATTTTTGTTCCCCATACATGTGTGTGACAGTTTGAAAATGGCACTGGGCAGGGGGTGAGCTTTTGTTCTTCCCTTCTTCTTTCCCCCAAAATGCAGGAAAGAGTTCCCATGCATCTTGGGAAGGGAAGTAACATTCAGACACACCTCTGTGAATAAGCGCATAAAAAGGGGCATTTTGAGACACTCCTTCCCTGCAAGTGGTGGCACTTTCAAATTCGAGCAAGCCTCAGGACTTTGGAATTTCTGCCCCCAGGACTGAGAGAACTTTTGATCGGAGAGAGAAAAGAACCTCCGCAGTTACTTCAATGCTCCTGGGGCAGTAAAAAGACTCCTTCTGCAAAGCAGGCAGAGCTTTCCGCTCTGTCGATCACCGGCGGTGGTGGCTTTGGACTGAGTTCAACACAGCAAGGGGTAAAACCAGCTGTACGCCCCCAGATCCTGCACGGAGGGGACAGATACCCACGGTGACAGGGAACGCACACTGGTTCCAGATGCTCGGCACAGCGCCTCTGCAGACAAGGGGAACCCAGAGGCATTCCCTGAAGGTCCAGTCAGTATCCCATACTGCAGATGGGGAGAGCAAGAAGCCATGGGATTTTGCCCTCAGTAAACTCAAGTCTCCTCCCAGCTACCCCGGAGGAAGAAGGACTAGGTTACCGCATGGAGGTTTGCTTCAGAAGAAGTTTTCTTGGACTGAAAACATTGTGAAGTGACAGACAAAAACTCCTTTCCTCCTTCCCCCTCAACTGGCAATGCGACCACGTGGCGGGTCTTGTGTTTGTAAGTGGGAGATGTGGGTCGAGATGGGAGACTGTATTATACCTGTATGTGCCTGTTTATGTATTTATCAATCTCTCCCTCTATATCTCTCTCACTTTTCCAGTCCTGTTTAACTTTAAATGATTCATTTATGGGTTTTTTTTATGGGACAGGAGGGGAGGGGAGAGGAAAGGAGAGGAGGGAAGGCGGGGAGAGGAAAGGAGGGGAGGGAAGGGGAGGAGAGGAGAGGAGAGAAAAGAAACCAGCATTTTTGCATTAAACTTCTCCCTGTTTGTTTTTTAAAAATAAATGGATTAGTGCATAAGTTTAAAACAAAGAAACAAATAGAAATTGTTTTTCACTGAAAAACTGAAAATATTTATAAAAAAGTTTCCTTTTAGAGCCATTCTAATAATAAGGCTTTTATACTGGTCATCAGGACAGTTCTGTAAATCCTAGCTGGAGGTATTTACACCTTTACTAATCTCAGAAACCCTTGAAAATCTGGTCCTTTTGAAAATGTGATTCAAGATACATCTAGCCTGAGAAATGGACGTGGTACAGAATCATTTAGTAATAGTCACTTATGGTACTGAATCAAAATCAGCACAGCTGTATCAGAGGGGTACTATATCTACTGACACATTTTATTGGTAGGAAAGCTGACTATCTGTATAGATTTCCTGTACTGAGTCAGTATTTCTAAACCATGTTGTACTTCAGGTGCTAGTCTAGAGAGCTCTACCACCTTGAGTAATATGGATATACTCCAGGTTATTCCCAGGCAGGAACTTGAGAGAAAATTTTGAAAAGCAGCTTCACAAAAACTTTAATGGGATTCAGACTCCTGCCTGTATTACATTTTTTAGGCTCAAAGGAGGATAACGTTCTCTGAAAAAAGAATACCAAAGATAGCAGCACTGTCTTCACACTCTAATGTTTGAAATTAATTATTAGTACTTGATAAACCACTTTGTTACAAGACTATGATAAATATACCCATACATGGGCTGAGATATAACCCATGTAAAGGAGAAGAAAAAATATTTTAACGTGGATTAGAAGCACTGTGCAAGGAATAAATTATAATGTTAGAAATATACACTACCTTCATTTTGAAACCATTGGAAATTTAATTCACATAACACAATAAACAAAGTCCTTGCAGCAAAGGAATATTTCCTAAGACAGCTGTCCAAGAGAATAGTGATTCTAAGAGAACTTACTAATAAGATATAGGGCATGTTCTAATGAAAACACAGAAAAAAATTTAGACTTATTTACAGTTCCCGACAGAGCTTTATCTTGGCTGCAAAGATACTTTGCATCATCAATAGCTAACCATATTGTAGTTGAAGCTGTCTGAAGGGACAAATATTACAAAAGGCAAGATGTCTATATGGTTGTCTATAAGAAATTAGAGAGATTAAGTAGAGAGTACTGAAGAACTAATGTATTATTAAGCAGTGGTAAATTAATAGTTAATTTTGTGCATGATATGTTGCTATATTAAAAATAATTTCTATATCAGATATGTTGCATTATTCTATGAGATTGATAAAGCTGTGTGCATCTCAGTAATATCTGAGGAACATTCGACTTTCTTAATTTTGATTCTGGTAAAGAGTTCAGTTAATTTTATGTCTATATTTCTCCTACATGCATCAGTGGCACTCTTCCTCATAGGTGGTGAAACAAAACTAGAGCAAGTTTAATCACAAACTAGACCCTGTAAACTGTCCATAGCTAGAAACCTTTGAATTATGTAAGAAAATTTAATTAAAATTTCTCATCCTGTTCTACACAAGCCTATTGCCGTAAATACTAAGGCTCTTTTGCTTCTTTGTCTGTTAATACTCTTTCATATTCTTGCATACAGACTATTTTCAAACAGTTCCTACTTCAAGTGGAAAAACATGGTACTGTTTTTTATGTATTGCTTCCTAAGCCACAGTTCTTAAATGTCAGTAAGTAAAACTTACTTTTCTCTGTAGAGATTTATATCAGATCGGGATTTCACGGAAAATCTTTATTGGACCATTTATATCATAATTAATCACATGAAAATACTTTTGGTTTGTCTTTAAGGAAATCCTGCTGCCAAAGTTTAAACTCTATTTTTTAATGTTGAGAAACAATGGGAGTAGGAAGGAGAAGGAAAAATGCGTTGTCAACAAGTTGAAATGAAGACCTTTGGACTTGAATGCATGAAGCTGTGAGAAGACCATAAAATCCTCCAGCTGGAAGCAATCACAGGCAATGGTAAAAAGCACAAGAGCTGAGCTGTAGCCATGGGGAGCCAAGCCCTTAAGGAGCCAATACTTTTGGTTTGTCTTTAAGGAAATCCTGCTGCCAAAGTTTAAACTCTATTTTTTAATGTTGAGAAACAATGGGAGTAGGAAGGAGAAGGAAAAATGCGTTGTCAACAAGTTGAAATGAAGACCTTTGGACTTGAATGCATGAAGCTGTGAGAAGACCATAAAATCCTCCAGCTGGAAGCAATCACAGGCAATGGTAAAAAGCACAAGAGCTGAGCTGTAGCCATGGGGAGCCAAGCTCTTAAGGAGCCAACTTCAATTTTGCCAGCCATTCTCTCACACCTGAGCAAGCCACCCATAACTGAAGGATGGGATATGTTTTCATTCGGTCCTGAGGATCATTCAAATTGATCTGAGTAATGATGGCCTAAGTGATCTTTTTGCCTTTTATAGTGAAGCTCTTATGTAGCAGAAAATCTTTAACTGCATGAAGAATAAATAAATTCTGAGATGGAGGAGGAAATCTCTGCCCAAATATAAATTAAGATGCCACCAAGAACAAATACATACCTTTTTCTTATTTTAAACATAGGTGCATGTGAGTGGGGTTTGTTTTGTTTGTTTGTTTTACCTATATAAATACAGCTATTATCGTAGCCTTAACTACCAGCCAAACTCCCACCCAGGGCACTCAGTCAGCATACACACACACACAAACATGCACACACACACGCACATCCCCCATGGGATGGGGAGTGAAACAGGAAAAAAACTCAAGGAGAACATTCACATGTCAAGATAAAGACAGGAAGATTACTTGCCAATTACTGTTAGAAGCAAAACAGGCCCAACTTGGGGAAAAATAATTTATTGTCAGTTAAAACAGACCTGAGTAGTGGAAAACAAACCAATAAATGTTAAAACACCTTCCCTCTTTCCTTTCCCATTGTCATCATCATTCTGTCACTCCAAACACCACTACCTTCCCATCTTCTTGACGTTACTTCCCTCACACTTTTCCTCTGCTCTAACACAGGCCCTCCATGATCTGCATTTCTTTCAGGAATATCCATCTGCAGCATCATAGGTCTTCCATAGGCTGCAGTGTGGAGATCTGCTCCACCATGGAGCACCTCCTCCTCTTCCTGCCCCTGCTCTGACCTTGGTGTCTCCTCTGCTCTTTTCCACTCTTTCTGTTCCCTCCCTGTGTAGTATTTTCTTTCCCCCCACCTTTTGTTTTTTTTCAATATGTTTTGATGAAGCCACAACTAGCTTTGCAGATGGGCTCAGCTTTGGCTTCAGGGAACCAGCTGTGTCCAGCACAAGGCGGTCCCTGGCTTTTCCCACAGAGGCCACCCCTGCAGACCCTCCCAGCTACTAAGACTTTGCCATGGACACCCAGAACAGTTAATCATTTTTACTGGAATGTTGCAAATTATTACTTCTCCAACATTATCGACCTTGTAGAAAATGTCTGCAATTCTAATAGCTAACATAACCCCCTCAGCAAGTCAAAGCTAAGAAACTAAAGTGTCTGAAACTTCAGTAAGATGAAGGCACAAATATTGCTTCAATAAAGGTTAAGGCAAAACATAAATTAGTTTTACATTTGAATTTCTGCAGATGAAATAAAGCTGCTTTCATGCTATATAAACATATATTGAAATGTTAAAGCTTCTACCACTTGTGTTCTTGAACACTGAGTTTGCATAATGTTTAATAATTTATTTTATAGAAGCTACAAGGTTCTTAAGAGTAGGTTGGAGATCTATCAGTTCAGCAGCTGAACCTGATGTTACAGGTAAGTGAGCTACCTGGTACTTAACCTGCAAGGGGTAAGTCTAGGTATTTATACACCAATAAAGGAAAACAACGGTGAAAGAATTTTGGTGGCTGATATACTGTGCAACTCAACAGTAGAAGTGTTTATGGATAAAGGCCCTAGTTTCTCCAAAATTTCAGTCTGGAGTTCCCGCCATTCTAGATGATAATGCATGATCCCGCCTCACATAGAAAGGATTGCATGTAGTAGGAGTCTTTGGCTGACATTAAGACATTAAGAATCAGCAGCCCTATCATTCTGAGCTTTTTTTTAAAAAACATTCCAGTGCAATAGTTAATTTATTTAATTAAAGCATTCCCCTTCTGCTTTGTGGGTACATTGTGGTGCAGAGTGAATGTTAGGTGGGACAACAGGAGCATAAAGAAGAGATGCTGGAGTCAGAAATCTCCTTCAGTGCTGAAGTGCTGAAATTAGATTGAAAACATATAACTAATGTTTTGGATCACAGCTGGGACCAATAAAAGCCTGTGAAGAATTTCTGTAAATTATACTATCCTGTGGGAAGCCAAGGAAAAGTTGTTTCTCATTTAAAATAAATAGTACCCCCTACTAACTTATTCCTAATCATGCAAAGAGCAAAGGAATTAAATAGGCCATTTCCATACATACGACTGTTTCTTTTATGAATTGTAGTACACCAGAAATACAGAGCTAATTGATTTAAAGAAATTCATGTTTGTAAATTTTTTCAACATTGAAACAAAATTCAGTATTTTCATTTTATGCAATTCCGTTTCTTATAGTAGCACTTAAAAATTACAACACTGAGTGGTCAATGTGTGTTCTGTTTCCATGGGGTTTGTCTATAAAAGAAGACAAAGTGTTTTGTCAGATCCACAGATAATAGCACATATGCCAAGGGCATTGTTCGTGGAATAGAAGCCACATCACAATTTCAGCAGAACCAACAGCTTTTGTCTCCTACTTTGAAATTTGTATGAGTAGCTCTATGTTCAGAATATCTGTTTTCAATCTAGTAATCTGCACACCAAAATGAGAAAGAGCATTTTAGAGTTGCTTCAAAACTTTCCTTAATAAAAGCGTGTTTGCTTGTTGCTGGGTTTTTCATCACATATGAACGAAATAGTTCCGATTAGATGTGTTCTAAAACTGCAGGGCAGCCCTTCCCTAAATTTCATCCTAATACTCCCTAAACACCTTTCTTAGAAACTCATTAATTTTTCTGCCAATTAAGGACATCCAAAAATGAGTTCGTTTAACACCATGTGTTTATCCAACCATTGAAATGATGAGAAAACAGAGAAAGCAAAAAATTCCTCTGTTCATTTTTATATTTAATAATCAAATGTTTATTCTCTCCTTTAATACTCTTTAGGATCCAAAGTGTCTAAACCAC